>NW_025333960.1:57257500-57528157 GCF_019186645.2 Phyllostomus hastatus
GGCTCCAGTGGGGGGGGCGCAGGGGCCACGCTCGGCCTCCTCCCGCGAGCCGGGGGTTGTCTTGCACTGCGAGTGCGCACGCCGCCACGTCTCTCCCGCCGCAGCAAGCGGAGCAGCTGGGCAGGGAGGACCAGCAGCGCCTGCACCGGAACAGGAAGCTGGTGCTCATGGTCGACCTGGACCAGACCCTGATCCACACCACCGAGCAGCACTGCCAGCAGATGTCCAACAAGGTGAGCCTGGCCTTCCACACTCCCCGGGGTCCCCACTCGGGTCGGCAGGAGACACCTCGGCGCGCTCCCGGCTCCTCGACACCCAAGCCCGCCGTGTGCCGGGCCCACGCGAGGCCGTGGTAGCCGGTGGCTGGGGGCTCGGGAGCAGGCCCTGAGGGGAGGGGAGGGGGCGGTCTCACAGTCCCGGGGAACACCTGCCGTGTCGGGGGGCAGCACAGGTGGACACCTGGCCACAGTGGGGGCTGGACGCCCTATGCAGGCTCTCCAGGGCTGGAGGCGTGGGGTGGGTCCCCTGCCTCCTGTGTGTATCTGTGCACGGCGTGGAGCTGCGAGGGCGACTTTCCGGACCTCCCGGAAGGTCTCCAAGCTGCGAGCGGCTGTTTGAGGCCGGTGTCGGCTCCTGCGGCCGTTCTCCACGGAGACGCAGCGTCGCCGAGGCCGTCGTGGTTTGAGCCCCGTGGCCGCTGGACAGTGACGTGCAGACCTCTGCCGGTGCCGGGTTTTTGCTCGTGCAGAGCTCACGGCCCGGTCAGGACAGCGCCGCCGCAAGGCGTCCCGACGGGCGGGGCCCGGCAGCTCGCGGGCGGGGCCCGGCAGCTCGCAGACGGGCGGTGCCTTTGAAGTCCGTCCGGCAGCTCGAACAGGCTGTGACTTGCCGGTTTCTCGGCCGGGGTGGTCCAGGAGGCGGAGGTGCACGGCATCGGCACAGCCGGGCCTCAGCGACTGCTGGTGGCTTCCTCGTGCCCCTGCCACACCCTGCCCGTGGGCTGTCCCTCCGAGGGGCCCCGCACAGCGGGGACGGGGCTTTGCCCACCACCCGGTGCCCACCCACGTGCTGCCCCTGCACCTGGCACTGGTGGCGGCGTCAGGAAGACGCCCCCAGTTCCCAACTCGTGCTTTTGAGGGTGTGTTTGCGGGTCACGGACTCCCTGACTGCTGAGTGGGGAGCTCACAGAGCTCAGACGCCAGAGCCTGCCCACAGAGGAGCCTCATCACGAGCACTTGGACTAGCCCGGACCAGGAAGAGTTGACTGAGCCTGAGGTCGTTTACCTTTTTTCCCTCAGCTGTGGTTCAGAGTCTCGTTCCTGAGAAAATAGCGACCGGCGGGTGGGGAGGGTCGGAGCGCACTCCCTGCGGAGCGCGAGCTCGCCGGCAGGGCGGCGAGCAGGAGCAGGCGCTGCCTCGGGGGCCCTGCCGTCGGCGTTTGGGCGGGGGGGGGGGTGGGGGGGTGGGCGCGTGGGTCTGTGGGTCTGTGGGCGTCCTCGCTGGCCCCTCCGCTGACGCCCCCCCGGCTCCGCAGGGCATCCTGCACTTCCAGCTGGGCCGGGGCGAGCCCATGCTGCACACCCGCCTGCGCCCGCACTGCCGGGAGTTCCTGGAGAAGGTCGCCCGGCTGTACGAGCTGCACGTCTTCACCTTCGGCAGCCGGCTGTACGCGCACACCATCGCAGGTGGGCTCCGGCCCCTGGCCTCCCGGGCGGCCCCTCCCGCCCCGCGTGGGGCCCCCCCCACCCCGCCGCCCCCCTGGGCCAGGCCAGAGGGACGGGCTGCTGTCGCTCACGTCGGGCGGGTGCAGCCGCGGGCCAGTTTGCAGGTCGGTCAGCACCGCGGGGCCCGGGAAAGGGGACCTGTCGCGTGAACGAACCTGAAGGCCGTGTAAGTGATGGGTCTGGGGGCAGGCGCGGAGCCGCGCCGTCCGGTCCGTCTGCGTTTAGCACTCGAGGTGCCGACGACGGCGCCCGTGCTGGGCGTGAGCACTGTGGGGGCTGAGCCTCGACCGGCGTCTCTGCCGGCACTGGGCCGTGTGGCTGCGCTCCTGCTGCATGTGAGGGCAGGAGCCCTGGGCCTGGGGTTGCAGGGCCGCCTCCTGGGGCGCAGGGGCCGACACGAGGCAGCGTGCCTCGCCTGGGGCGGGTGCCCGTGCTTCCCGGGGGGGGGGGGGTGTGCAGCCGAGCCGCGTTGGGGCCAGTGTCTCCGGGACGGCGCCCCAAACCCCCGCTGAGTGAGGAGCGGGCCGCGGGTGGTGGTGGTCTGGCCCGAAAGGGGAGGTGAGGCTGGCGTCCGGGTGTGGCGCTCCGTCCGACGGTGGAGAAACGGGAGCTCCTCGCCGTGCCGTGGGGCCTCCGGCGTCTGGGGCGCCCGTGACCACAGGCGGTCTCTTCCTCGCAGGTTTCCTGGACCCCGAGAAGAAGCTCTTCTCCCACCGGATCCTGTCGAGGGACGAGTGCATCGACCCGTTCTCCAAGACCGGGAACCTCAGGTGCGTCCTTGCTGCCACGCTCCCACGGGCTCCCTGCTCGGGCCGCGGAGAGGCCGCATCTGGGGCGGCAGGGCAGCAGCTCTCTGTTGCTGCTGCCGGGCCTGCTGCTGTCTTTGCCGCTGCCCCCTGGGCACACCTCCCCCCGCCCCCCACCCTCCCAGTGTGTCCTGGCGGCGGCGGTGGGGGCCCAGGGGGCCGGTGCGTGGGAGACGGAACTGGGAGCAGGGCGGGGCGCGGGAAATGGGGTGGCCGTGTGGGCCTCTGGGCGTGGGCGGCTGTCCACTCGGCCACACCTGGCGGTGTGGCATCGGGGGAGCTGGCGTGCCTCGGGGGCCGCGAGCGTGAGCAGCCTGGGTCACGTTCCCACAAGCCCTCCTGCGAGAAGCCCCAGGGCAGTGGGGCAGACCGTCACCCTGCCCGGTGCCTTCTCTGGGGACGGCGTGCCCACCCGGCAGAGGCCCAGGCGGTGTGCGCCTGTTTGCTGCCGCTCGGCTGTGTGCTGGTCACGTGTGCAAGGTCGTCGTGATGCGGGGCGGGTGAGGTGGCTCTGCAGGTGCGCTGGCGGCCCTGACGCACGTTCCCCGCAGAAACCTCTTCCCCTGCGGAGACTCGATGGTGTGCATCATCGACGACCGGGAGGACGTCTGGAAGTTCGCCCCCAACCTGATCACCGTGAAGAAGTACGTCTACTTCCAGGGCACGGGCGACATCCACGCCCCACCCGGGTCCCGGGAGCCTCCGGCGAGGAAGAAAGGTGGGCGGCTGCCTTCCGGGCCCCCCCAGAGCGGGGCGTGCTCCTGTGTCCTGACAGTCCCCGTCGGTGGGGGGAGGGCGCGGCTCTGAGTCCCGGGGTCTGTCCGAGTCTCGGGGTCACGGAGGCTGCGGGGTCGCGTCGGACTGGAAAGCAGGGTGCTGCTTGGTTTCACTTCCGGGTTCCGTTAGCAGTGCTGGCCTGGACGTCTTTGCAGCTCGGGGGTTGAGTCAGGTCTCGGGGTCTGCAGTTTCTGCCGCAGCCCCTGCGGTGGGACTGGGGGTCTGGGCTGCGGGCAAGCGGGGTGCAGCCAGCGCACCCCGCGTTTTCCCGTCTCGGGAATCACGGCGCCCTCTTCTCTCGTGTGCACGTGCAGTGAGCCACCCTCCCAAGGGGGCCGACGCCGCAGAACGCACTCCGCCCGTCAAGGACGCCGAGGACGGGAGGCCAGCTGCGGGGCTGGAGCAGAGCAACGGCCTTGGGAAGCCCTCACGGGAGCTCAACGGGGACGTGGCCTTGCCCGGCCCCGCGGAGGAGAGGGGCCCCCGGCCTGCCACCCGCACCCCCCCGGCCGACGACCGGGGGCCCCCAGCGTGTGCTCAGCAGCAGGGTCGGACCTCGGCGGAGAGGCGGCCCGCCCAGGGCGCGGCGGGCAGCGACCTGGACTTCGACCTGTCCAGCGACAGCGAGGGCAGCGGCGAGTCCGAGGGCCCGTCCTCAGCCGCCTCTGACGGTGAAAGCGGGGAGAAGGGCAGCCAGAGGCGGCCAGAGCCCGCACGGGACGCCGGGCGGGGCGGGCAGCAGGGCGGGCCCGCTGGCCCCGGAGGGGAGCGGCCCGCGGGGGCAAACCACTGTGGGGAGCCCGCGCCCGGCGTGCACCCGGACCTGCAGGAGGAGGGCGAGCGGGACAGCCTCTGCGGGCTGGCGGGCGGCGCGGCGGACCGGAAGGAGGCGGAGACGGAGTCCCAGAACAGCGAGCAGTCCGGCATCACGGTGGGCGAGTCCCTGGACCAGAGCGTGGAGGAGGAGGAGGAGGACGAGGACGAGGACGAGGACGACCACCTGGTGCACCTGGAGGAGATCCTCGCCCGCGTGCACTCCGACTACTACGCCCGGTACGACCGCTACCTGCGCGGGGAGACGCCGGAGGCCCCCGACATCCGGAAGATCGTCCCCGAGCTCAAGAGCCGTGTGCTGGCGGACGTGGCCATCATATTCAGCGGGCTGCACCCCACCAACTTCCCGGTGGAGAAGACGCGGGAGCACTACCACGCCACGGCCCTCGGGGCCAGGATCCTCACCCAGCTGGTGCTGGACCCCGACGCCCCAGACAGGGCCACCCACCTGATTGCTGCCCGGGCCGGTGAGTGCCGGCCGGCCGCGGGGCCTCCCCCGGGGGGACCGGGGGCGGCGGGGGTGGGCCTCCGTGGTCTCTCTCAGGAAGGGGCAGGGCTCCGACTCCATGCGGAATTCTCAGGCGCGTCGTCCTGGGGGTCGCCTGCCGGTGAGACCCTAACGGGGCTGGTTCCGGGCCTGCCCGCCTGGACCCTGCACGCATGGGATGGGGGTGTCCTGGGTGAGGGCGGTGCGTGCGGGCGCTGGGCCCTTGGGCAGCAGGGCCACTGGCCCCTCGTTGCAGGCACGGAGAAGGTGCGGCAGGCCCAGGCCTGCGGGCGGCTGCACGTGGTGAACCCCGACTGGCTGTGGAGCTGCCTGGAGCGCTGGGACAAGGTGGAGGAGCAGCTCTTCCCGCTGAGCGAGGATTACGGCAGGGCGCCCAGGTGAGCCGCTCACGGGCGCGTCCCGCCGGGGCTGTCCCGCCGGTGGGGAGAGGGCGCTGTGCTTCCCGAGCCCACGGGGCTGGCTGTCGGCGGGGGCCCCCGGCTGCAGGCGGGCACGTGAGCCACACGGCCGCTGCAGGGTCGGGTGGGGGCGTGGCCGGGCTGTGGTGAGGGTGCCCGGGTGCCCGTTGCGCCCTCTGTGTTTCTGTTTCCGAGGGCGGCTTGCGCAGGGCGCCCCATCCTCTGTCGGAGTCTGTGTGGGCTGCTAGTGGGGAAGCCCGGGGCGGGCGCGAGAGACCCACAGCGAGCGCGGTCTGTGCTGGGGCCCGCGTCCTGCCCCACTCGGGCGCCAGGCGACCGGTGGTGGGGCGAGGGCTCAGCTCACGGCCCGCTCGGGGCCCCACGTCCACAGTCAGCCCAGCCCCGTCTCATGGCCCGTTCTCGCCCGCAGGGAGGATGGCCCCGCGGCCTTCCCGGACCGGCAGGGCGTGCTCCCGGCTGCCCTGTTCCACCCGACGCCCGTGCACCCCAGGGCCCAGCCCGGCCCCGACGTGCGCATCTACGACGCCAGCACGGGCAAGCTCATCCGGAAGGGCGCGGCCGGGCCCGGGCCCCCCGGCTCCCTGCAGGTCCACGCGGAGCACTCCTCCTTCCGGTGCGTCCCGCTGGGCTTGCCCCGCGAGCTGGGGGGGTCGGGGGGCTCGGGGCTGCGCCCAGTTCCGGTTCTGGATCGGACTTGGCTGCCTGGCTGCGAGCCCTGGCGGCGAGCCCTGGCGGCCAGCACGGAGCCGCCCCCCCACCTCCACGTCCGGCCTCTCCGCGTCTTCTGCCCTGCCAGGGGCCCACACCGAGTCTGGGGCTCGGACTGGGCCAGCGGGGGTGACGGGCGGTGGCGCGGCCGTGAGGCCGACAGTGCTCCCAGCGCCCTCCTGCTCGGACTGAACCTCAGCGCAGCCCCCGCACCGGGGACCGGGGGGCGCAGGGAACGGGGCGGCTGCCCTGTGCAGTCGAAGACCCACACACGGCTCCTGGCTCCCCAGCACGCACGCTGACCCCAGCACCCGCGGGGGACGCTGGGGTCCCCTCTGGAACAGTGCGGGTCAGCAGCTGCAGGTGCTGATTGGAGGGAGTGTGTGTGCCCGTGGCCCACGCCAGTGCACGGGCCGTGCCCGTGTTGTTCAAGGGCCGCTGCGTGCTGCTCTGTCCGGCTCACACAGTCCGGCCCTTGAACAAGATGGCCCGGACCGGCCCGGAGTGGCCACTGGCGGGGCTCCGGTGGCCGGCCTTCTGCTGCAGCAGGGGACGATGCCGTGATTCGCTGCCTTGAGCGTGAGGGGCTGGCGTGTTCCCGGCAGCTGCCGCTCCGTCCCAGACCCTGCGGTCCGGCGCTGCGGGGGGAGGGACGGGCAGGGTGCCGCGCGGTCAGGGCTTCTGTCCCATGCAGGAGCCCGTCGGGGGGGGGGGGGTCTGGGCGTGGGAGGGGGGCAGCGAGGCACAGCCTGGGGGCTGCAGCTCCACAGTGGTTTCTGGAACCCACAGCCGTCAGACGGCCGCTGCGCAGCCTGCGTGAGCGGTGCTTACGTTTCAGACCTGCGCATCACGTCGTTGAAAGGGAAACCGCAGCAGGTGACTTGTGTTAAACCTGAGGAGCACGGGCACGTTGCCTTAGTTGTTTGGGGTATTTAAAAGTCAGGCACGGAAATGGGTTCTGGGTCAGCCTTGCTGCACGCAGGACGGGGCCCTGGCCAGGAGGTGGCGCCCCAGGCTGGGCAGGCCCGCCCCTCCCTGCTCTGGGGCGAGGGCGAGGCAAGTTCAGGGTTCAGGGCGTGAGTAGATGTTCCGCCTCCGAGGACGGCGCCCCGCGGGCTGCACTGGACCCTCACGGGCTGGCTTTCGGTGAGGTGTCCTCCTTTTCCGCACTCGGAAGTGCTCGGTCCCTGCGGTCAGCCACTGCACCGACGTGGTCGTAGGCGTTGCCGCGGAGCCGCCCGTCCTCCCTGGTGCCGCCAGGGAACCGGATTCTCCTGGAGTTCGCGGGCTCTGGGTGCCGTGTGGCGGGTGCTGCGTTCCAGATTGGTGGGGTATCCGCGTCCTGTAAGAAAAGAGGGGTGCCTGTCTTAGCACCCACTGTGCAGTCGGAATGCCCGAGGGCCCTGAGCAGTGGGCCTGGGGGTGCTCTCACGGGCTGTCCCCGTCTGCACGGTCTGGGGGCAGTCCCAGGGAATCCGTGAGTCGAGCTGCCGCCCCCACTGCGTGCCGGAGGGTGGGGCTGTGTCTTATCTCAGGGACACAGAGGGGGCGCTTTTTCTCATTAGAGGTTTTATTTTAAGACGACTGTGGACTCACGGGCAGTGGTGAGAAGGGCCATGGGAAGACCCGGCTGCCCCCAGCTGCCGCCCGGCCTCCCGGCCAGGATGGGGACAGGCGCGTGGGCCGCCCACCCTCCCCCACCCACCCCGGCACCCACAGACCTGTCTCCGTCCCCAGCTCCCAGCATCCGAGGTCCCTTCCTCCTCGTCTCCGTCCTCACTGCTGAGCCTTGCTTTGTGGTGACCACTCGCCACCATGGACACCAGGGTCTGTCCTGCGTGGGGCTGCAGACACCGCCACCCTCCATCCCAGGGGAGCAGCCAGCCGTGGCTGCCACGCCGGGCACTGGGAGTGTGTGTGGTCTCCTTGCGAGGACCTGCCCGGCTGCCCCGGTGGGGGCTGTCTCGTGTCCCCAGCAGCAACTCTGACGCTCGGCGTCTGCCCGGCGTCGGGGTGTCCCCTGCCAGGACACCGGCCCCACGGGTCCAGCCTCACCTCGCAGTCCGCCGGGCGGGCACCTCGTCTGGCTGTGGGGTCTGCTGCCAGCCTTCCCCGCACGCTCTGGTGTCAGGCACAGGCCCGTCACTCCCGTGCGGGCCGAGACTGCCCCACCCGCCCCTTGTCCGTGCACAGTCGCAGTCTCAGCGGAACAGAGGTTCCCGCGCAGACGGGGATGGGGCTGGGCTGTCCCCTTCCTCCCTCGGACCCTCCGCCCGCTGGGCTCGCACCTCTGCGTCTCCGTCTCTGTGTGTGGTCCACCGGGGCTGCCACCCACACCCTGGGACTTGGGGACCGTCAGAGCAGGGGGACCTGGGCCAGCGCTGGGTGTGTCTCGGCTGCGGTCAGGAGACCTTCCCCTCGTGCCCGGAGCGCGCCGTCTCCAGTGGGTGCTGCCCCCCGAGGCCTGTCTGCACCGACGGAGCCGGCCCCCTTCTCTCGGGCCCCTCAGCGGGGAGCGAGGTGCCGGCCCCAGGCGGAGCACCTCGGCCTGGGCCACAGGAGCCGACCACGGACGTGCACCGGGACGTGCAGCCTCACCTGCGCTTTGGGGGTGGGGGCTGTTCCGTCCCCGAACCTCAGCGTGTTCGGGTGTTCTGGGTGTTCTGTCTTACAGCCTGGATAGCACAGAAGTATTTTTCTTTTTTTCTATCTTACTACTTGTTTGACCGTATTTTGAGGATAAGTAACACTTTCTGCTGGTTTCTGGGAAGTTTTCCGTCTTTGCTCTTCCCATTTCCCCTTTGTCAGGAAATGGGTAAAGCCGCACCGGTGCCTGGGAGGGCGGGGGTGGGAGCTGGCTCCCCGCCAGCCCGGCCCACACAGCCCGGGGGAGGAGCAGACTGCATGTATGTGCGTGTGCGTGCGTGTGCACCTGCCCCGGCTCAGGAGTCTGGGTCAGCGCTGGAACGGGGACCTCCAGCGACCTCCCTCACGTGGGCCCTCCACTCTCCTTGCAGAGCTGTCCAGCCGCACCAGCAGCAGATGTTTGGGGAGGAGCCGCCAGGCGCTCCCGACGCCGCGCGGCCGGGCCCTTGTCGGAGGCAGCGGCAGCCCAGCATGTCCGAGACGATGCCGCTGTACACGCTGTGCAAGGAGGACTTGGAGAGCATGGACAAAGAGGTGAGCCGCTCGCCGGCCCAGAGCCCAGCCGCCCGGAGGCCAGCACAAGGCGTGGGACTGAGCTGGGGGCTGGGCGGGGACGCTGCGGGACGGGTGGGGCGTGCGGGGCCGCGCCCGGGGGTGGGGGGCGGCCCTAAGGGCTCGGGGAACTTGGGAGTGGGGCGCAGAGGCAGTGCACGCCGCCTTACCCCTTGGGAAAGCTGGGTCGCCCCGTGTCTGCGGACGCTTCCGTCTCGTGAGAGAGGGTGCAGCGCGGGAAGAGCGGGAAGGTGGGAGGGGGCGCCAGCCCCGGGGGCTGGAATGGGGCCCGAGGGCCGTGTGCCGGGTCTCGCCCCCCCGGGGACAGCGTCCAGCCCCTCCGCCCACCTCCAGGTCAGTCCCCCTGGTTCTGGGGTCGCGTGTCTCACAGGGTCGCTGGAGACGTGTGTGGTGGCAGTGTACGTGTGACCAAGCTCGGGGGGGTTTCAGTCGCTGACTCAGCGAGAGTGAGTTTTGTGTCTCTTCGCACACCTGCTTTCGGATTTCTAAGACTGGAGCCTGTCCGCCTGCGCCCTGTAAAACGACGTGGGGTGAACAGTCCCCCAGACGACTGACTCTCAGGAACGGCGCAGCGGCCGTCTCGTGCGAAGAGCCCGGAAGCTGCCGGCCTCGGGCGCCATCTGCCAGGGGAGCGGGAGTGGGGGCGGGTTCGGGCGGGAGGCCGGCTCCCGTGGCCTCGGTGTCTCTGGCCGGCCGGCCGTGGCCCAAACGCCGACACCGACAGTGAGACCCGGTCCGACCCACAGCAGCTGGTTCAGTCCCGTCTTCTCTGAGGAAAACGAGTGACGCAGTTCAAGGCCTCAGGTGTTTCAGGGCAAAACGCAGCGTCCCAGCGGGAGGCGGGCTCGTCTTAGAGTCGAAACAGCCACGCGCCCGGCGCAGACACCAGGCAGGGCCGGGCCCCTCGCTGTGAGCAGGGGGCACCGTGGGCGCCGCCCTCACCCTCCCCAGGAGGGAGCGGGGGTCAGAGCGTGTTGGGGTGTGAGCGTGAGCGCCTGGGCCCGGCCGGTGCTCGCGGTCGGCGGTGAGTCGGTTTGGAACAGGAGACCGGCGCCACGAGGGGCTTGCGTGGGCACAGTGGGTGCCAGGCGCCCTCCCTTGCACCAGAGCTGGTCCTGGGCTGTCCTGGCCCGTCGTGGGTGGGTGTAGTCCTGTGTCACTCAGAGGGGCTCCTGTGACCGGAGGGCGGGTGTCCACGGCAGGCACCGTGGACAGTGACGCCTGGACCCCCAGTCGAGGGTACCATCCCATGTCAGGTGCCCCAGGCTGTGGCCTCAGCCCTGGCAGTTGTCTGGGTCCCCATGTCCCCCACTCGTTCTCCCATTGGCCGAACGGCCCATGTGCGCCTGTCTGTCACATGGGGGAGGGTTCCCAGGCGAGCCCCAGGGGCCCCGAGTGCAGGAGCTCCCGTCCCATGGGGCAGGGGACACTGCTGCCCAGTGCGTGGGTGCTCCCTCCCATCTGAAGTGCCCGCGTGGGGGCACGTCCCAGCACTCGGGGCCCGGGGGGCCTCCTCGTGGAGGGGTGACCGACCGCCCACTCCATCCACGGCCTGCTCCCCGGCCCCCCCGGGCCTGAATGCTGCAGGGGGCCGAGAGCTGCAGCTGGTCACCACGGCCTGCTCTTCCTGGCGACCGGCCCTGTCCAGGGGCCACCAGAGCCACAGAGCCATGCGGGGACAGAGGTCGCCGCTCTCGCCCACGAAGCTCCAGGGGTCCAGGATCCGCGCTGGGAACCGGGCCCAGTCCAGGTGGCACAGGCCTCGTCTCCCAGAGGAGACCCCCTCGCCGGCCCCGTCGTCGTGGTGACAGGCGGGATCGCTGGGTGTCGCTGCGTTTTCTGTTTACCTTCCTGGGAAAGCAAAACCCCACTACGGTCAGCCGTCCTGCCTGAGCCCACGGGCAGTGGCAGCAGTCCCCTCGCCAGCTGAGTCCTCTGGCGTGGGGTGGCCGGAGTGCCGGCCGCAATCCTGGGTGCCCAGGTTTGGCCGCGCTGGGCCCCGCGCGGGAGCATAGAGCCGCAGCCCATGCGCAGCCCACAGGCTGCGCTGCAGGCGTGTCTGCAGAGTAACAGGAGGGGCCGCGCCGCGGACCTGCCTGCGGGGACACGTGGGCGGGCTCTCCGGGGCGCCGCTGCGTAAGCACTGACCCTCGGCCCCCACAGGTGGACGACATCCTGGGGGAAGGCAGCGACGACAGCGACAGCGAGAAGAAGAAGCCGGAGGAGGAGCAGCAGGAGCAGGAGGGCGGGGCTGCGCCCGGGGAGCCCGCGGCCCCGGCGGCCCCGAGGCGGCCCACGCTGGCGCCCAGGCCGCCCAGCGAGAGGAGCGGGGCCGACGGCCGGGGGCCCAGGTGAGGGGGGGCCCAGGTGAGGGCGGGCCCGCGGGGGCAGGGGCGGCCCCAGGCGCTGGGGGTGAGCGGGGCGCCGCAGGGCACGCGAGCCGTGTTTGGGGGGGGGGGGTCGCGGGCCGGAGCCGCCCTGCCCGCTGTTCTCCCAGGGGCGGGGGCCGGCCGCGTCCTCAGCCTCCGCGCCGGGAGCGTGGCTTCCGGGTGGGGCCTGGGCGGCCCTCCCCTCGGCGCCCCCCCCCTCCAGCCCCCGCTGACGGCCGCGGGGCGCGTGCGCCGGGCCGTCTCAGCGAGTCCTGCTCTTCCAGGGGCCACAAGCGGAAGCTGAGCGAGGAGGACGCGGCCAGCGAGTCCAGCAGGGCGTCCAGCGGCGAGGACGAGGAGGGCAGCAGCTCGGAGGCGGACGAGATGGCCGCGGCGCTGGAGGCGGAGCTCGACCTCGTGTGACCCCCGAGGCCTGGCGCGGACCCACCTCGCCTTCCCGTGCCGGCCCTCTCGTGGGGTCTCCTCCTCCCCGGAAAGACGTGTCTGTTTTGCAGAGCTCCACGCACAGAAACACAGTATTTTGCAGAAGTTAGGGTGTTCTGAGAAGTTTTACTACCAGGAAGCGTGGGCCATGCCAAAGACCTCATCGTGGAGCCCGGCTGCGCGGAACCGGGAGGCGCTGGGGGTGCTCTCCCGCGAGTGCCGCGAGCGCCACGGCTGACGGTTCCGGCTGTGGGCGGGGCCTGGCGGGACCCGGAGGCGCGACAGGAACCCACGGCCTGTACTCCGTCGTCCCTCGGAAGCTCCTGGGTGTGCAGGGGTTTCTGAGAGGCTGGCGTCCACCAGTGGCCAGGCCTGGGGGCCCCACGGCCCCTACCACCCTCAGGGCTCGTTTCTGCGTGGTGCCTGGCCCCTGGCACTGGGCCCGGCCCGGCCATCCGCTCCCGCGCCCCAGACCCGGCGTGAAGTTTTGTACATTTGCTACCCGACGCCCCGCACGGTGGCTCCTCCGTTTAATAAAGTCCTTTTTGTACGCTCTTCCGTCTGGTGCGTTGCCGTGGCGAGTGGGCCCCTCCGCGGTCAGGGAGCTTGCAGGGCAGCCCCGTGCCCAGAGGCCCCGGGCGAAGGACCGCTGTGGGGGTCAGTTCTCAGCCGCCCGTGGCTGTGGGTCCCCCTGTTACTTGGAGAGGCGGTTCGGAGCCTGTGGTGAGGCACCGGGAATGCGGAGGGGTCGCTGCCGATGCGGACCCTTCCATCCGTGGAAACGAGGTGGGAGAACCTGCAGGCGCAGCAGCGCTGGGCACAGGAGCCCCCCCTCCGGCGAGCTGTGGGGCAGGGCCCGGCACACACAGCGCACCAGCCGGGCGTCTGGGCCCCCCGCTGCCCTGGGACCCCTGGGCCCCTCCTCTGTCCCCCTGCGGAGCTCTGGCTGTGGGTTGAGAGCGCAGGAGGCCGGGAGCCCCCGTGGCCTGTGATGCGCCCGGACAGGGCGGCCGCTCCAGGTGATGTCCCAGAGGGTGTGTGGGACGGTGGCCCAGCTGCTGTCCCACGAGGGGGCCCTGCTCCGAGGGGGCCCTGCTCCTCCCCAGCAGCCCCTGTCTCTGGGCATCGAGCCCCCGGGACGCCGAGTGGGACCCTGCTGGTTCCCTGACCTCAGCAAAGGGCTGCTTTTCTCACACGGGAGGAGGCGGCCTGGTGGCTCCACGGTCTGTCTTCAGGGCCAAGTGGGTGTCGTGAGTGTCCAGGCACCTGGCCTGGCCTGGCCCCAGGTGTGCTTCCCCCGTTCTTCCTGCCTCTGCAGAAGCTCCGTCCCCAGGGGGGTGGGGGTGGCTCAGGCACAGCCAGGGGGCGCCAGGAGGAGCCTGAGCTGCAGAGCAGGCCCCGGCCCCTCGAGGCGGGCATCCAGCCCTCCTGAGCACCCTGCCCCCGTTGGTTTTGTAACAGTTCACGTGCGTGGGTGGAGCTGTCCCCCAGCCCCCCAGCAGGACTCTGCTGTCTGCCGTTGGGGCAGCAGAGGCACAGACCACATCCTAGGATGGGCTCCGGACACCCGGGGCACGGCAGCGGAGCGGGGGCAGGCGGAGGCCTCTCCCCCTACGAGTGCACACGCACCACCGGCGGCACAGCTGGGGCTCGGCCGTCCCTGCAGCAGGAGCACGGGAGCCTCCGCGGGACGTGGGGCTCGTGGCGAGCCCCACCAGCCTCTGCAACAGGACGGGGAGAGCCCGCTCACAGGAGCCCTGAGCCGAGGGGCCCCTGGAGGGGGGGAGGTTGTGGGGGTGGGGGGGGTGGCGCAGGTGTGGGAACAAGGACCTGAAGACACAGGCTGGGGTCCAGTTTGCAGGACCCGGCCGCGTTGTCCTGCCATGTCTGCTGGCGACCTTCCCAAGCCCTGGTCCCCAGGCTCGCGGGCCCCAAACACGCCGCCCCCACGCCTGCAGCTGGGAGACATCCTGCTGGCATTTTCCCGGGACCCTCGGGCTGACGGGTCACGTTCTCTCAGAGTGAGACCCTCGAGGAGTGAACACCGAAATATGTGGGAAGAAGTAAAACGTCGCTGTGCTCCTTTGGGTGTTTCCCACAAAGAACACGGCTCCCCAGGGCCCCTCGCCAGGTCGGGGAGTGGGGTGGGTGACACGTGATCCCCCCGTGGGCAGGGCCAGGTCCCAGTTCGGGGCTGCCTGTGCCGGGCATGGAGCCCACTCGCGTCCCCTGTGCCGAGGAGGGCAGGTCGGGCGGCCCACGTACCCCCTCTGCCTCTGCCCCGGGGTCCAGCCCCGGGCCTCACGTGGCGTCTGGGCGCCTCGGCTTGGGAACTCGCAGCCTTTCCTCACGTTGCCTTGCGGATTGGACCCGCCGGGGCACGGCCTGAGCCCGGACGGCCGTCGGGGGGGGCGGGGGCCCGGCTGGGCTGCGATGACGCTCGGGGGCGGGGACGGCCTGTCTTCACACAGAACTCCGGGGAGGGACGAGAACCCAGAACCGTCAGCAGAGGAGCACGGGGAGCGACAGTGAGGGGCTCACGTCCTTCGTTTGGGGAAAATCAGTGCTATTTGAGGCATATCGGAGAGGAAGTGTTTTTTAAATGTGCTGGCGAGGTGGCTTCCACAGGCACGTGTCGTTGGGGTGTCCGTGCCGGCACCAGCACGGCGCACACGTGAGACCCCACCCAGAGCCCGCCGCAGCGACCTGGCACTCTGACAGGCCCCGAGGACGGACCCCCGGGGCGAGCGGCACACAGGCGGGGCTGCGCTCACCCTGTCCACGGGGCCGGGGCACGGGTGCTGGGGAAGGGACCTGCCCCAAAGCGACCGGGCCCGACGGCAGAAACCAGGCCCAGCGCAGGGGCTGGGGGCCCGGTGGCCAGCCGGTCCCGGAGGCTGAAGGCTCTGGCGCACTGACTCAAACACGCTAACTCCCCCGCTGCCTGGGGTCCTCAAACACGCTAACTCCCCACTGCCTGGGGTCCTCAAACACACTAACTCCCCGCTGCCCAGGGTCCTCAAACATGCTAACTCCCCGCTGCCCGGGGTCCGCAGACCCGGAGCTGCCACCCCGCAGGGACACCCACACCCGCCGTGGGAAAGGCCCCGGGACTCTGCAGCCCCCCAGCCCCCAGGGAGGAGGACAGCCCTCAGCTCAGAGCGTAGGGGCCGGCTCAGGCGGCCCCCCAGGCAGTTCTGATCACGGGTTCCTGGGCTCTGAGGATGGACCGCGTCAGGTTTTAAATGGTGAAACCGAGTGCCCAGGTGGGAGGGCGCGGAACGGGGTCGGAGCCTGGGGTTGCGGGAGGGGGGTGGCTGGCGCTGGCAGTCTGGCCACCCAGCACCGGAAGTACGGAGTCCAGAGGGGCTGGGAGCTCAGGGATGCGGGGTGGGGGTGCCCCAGGGCCGTGACGGCCGCCCGGCTGTGGAGAAAGGAAAGGCCGGTGCCCACTGTTGGGACTCGGGTTTGACTGTTCAGACGCGGGTCCGTCCGTCCTGTGTGAGGAGGCCCTCCGTCCTCAGGGGCGGCTGTGGCCTGGGGCCGGGGTGTGGGCCGGGCCCAGACCCCTCTGTGGCCGGGGGGCTGCCCCGGTTTCCGCCCCGCTGCGCCTCCCGGGCCTGTGAGCGGGAGCGTCTCCCCCGTGGTTCACGTGGCCCAGGCCCCTTGTGGCCACAGCAGGCAGCCGCAGGCCCGGGCCGAGCGGCTGGGAAGGCTGTGCCGACCGGGACCCGCCGGGCACAGGCCCTGCTTCTCGCCGGCCCCTCGGAAAGCGGCCGCCAGGTCCCCACCCGCCCAGCTCACCTGGACCAGGAGTCTGGTCTCAGCGGGCACAGGTGAGCCGGCTCACAGGTCTGTGCTGGGATTCGTTCGGCATGGGTGGGCTGGGCTGTGGCATCCGCTGACCTCCGGTGCGAGCCCCCGCCCCCACCCGGCCGGGGTCAGACACGGCCCTGTCACTACCGCGCCAGCGAGGGTAAGAAAACGCAGGACGGGGGTGGATGAGCTTGACTCAGCTGCATCTCCTTCGTGGTCGGTTACGAAAGTCAGTCTCTCATCAGGGCTGTGTGCAGGGCCGCTGCTGCCTTGCTCTCTCGGCGCCCCCTCAAACCCGCCGGCCCCCCCGCACTGGCCCCTGGCAGCCTCAAGGTGAGCAAGCCTTCCTAACCGACACTCGCCTGCTCAGCTGGTCCCTTTATAGCCTCTTAAGAGCCGCTGTTCTTTTCATAGAATCCAATAAATGTCGAGCAGGAGAGACCAGAGATTGGGGCGGGGGGGGGGCACGCTCTGGAACTTTCTCGATGGACCGTGGGCATCGTGTCAGGGGCCGGGGGTGGGGCCCGAGCCCGAGTCTCCGACAGGCTCCCACCACGGTGCCCACCTCCCCTGACTCTGAGGTGGGGGCTCCCTGCCCTGAGAGGCCCCGGAACACCCCCCAGAGCCTGCCACGCGCTGGTTCCACTCGGCTGCTGCCCCCCCCCCCCGTCAGCTCCTGTCAGCCGCCCTTGACCTGCCTCTCTTCTCTCTAAACCCATTACAGACCCAGCTCCTCCCGCACACGCCCCCGAGCACACCTGCACACACGGGCACGCACACACCCTCAGCTGCAGACACGGGCGTGCAGGCGTGCACACGTGCACACACACTCACGCCCCCCACGCCCACCACACGGGTGGGCTGCTGCAAGGCTCGTGGGCAGGGGAAGCCGCACGCCCTGTGCGGCCTCTGTTGGGCCGGCGGTCGGCCACACCCCCCGGACCGGACCACCCGGCTCAAGGCTCCCCCCCCACGTTGTGGGTCTCCTCCGTGGGTGCCCCCAGCCCTGTGCAGGTCCCCAGGCGGAGGCGAGGCGGCTCTGCCCAGGGGAGGAAGCTGGGACCATCCGCCCTCCCCCCGAGGGAGACGAGGGCAGAACTGGTCATGTGCAAACTTAGGTCTGGCAGTTTTAGCTGAAGATGCTTTGTCCTGGAGGGTGACACTCTGGAGGTCTCTGGGCGCACACAGGACGACCCCACCAAGTTCTGTGCCACTGGGGGCACGGACCCCAGGCACAGGCGCCGTGGTATCGATGGCAGCGCTGCCCGCCCGGAAGTTTCCAGATCACACGCAGTCATACCCGGACAGGGCGCGGGGCCGGCTCTGCGGACGGTGCTCTCCCCTGGGTCAGAGTGGTGGACTGAGGCCGGTCTCCCGCCTGACCCGCAGAGACTCTCAAACCAGTGGCCCACCTCCTTCTAAATCCACCCCCCCAGTTCCCTGCTTGGCCAGAGTCCAACGCAGCAGACAAGAAAAATCTAAACCTGGCAGCAGGAGGTGCTTTTTCTCGGTAGCTGCTGTGTCTCCAGCCGCTCCGGCTGCCCAGGCGCCCGGGTGCCCGGCGAGTGAGGGCTTCCCCTCGCCGGGCTGGGTCAGCCTGCAGGGCACGGGGTCTTCTGTCTCTGCCCCGGGCAGCCCCGGGACTTCCCGGCCGTCCCCCAGCAAACCCGGGAGAGTCAGTGACCGAGAAGCCGTTTGAGTCCGGCCCCCGACGGTCCCCAGTTCCTGTGGGACGTCCCACTGCCTCAGGCCCCTTTCGGCACCTGTCCCAGGCAGTGGCCGGGGCGCCTGGCCCTTGCGGGTCCCTGAGGATGGCTGCTGAGGACCGATGAGCTGCAGGGGAAGGGGCGGGGCCAGCCTGGACCCAGCGAAGCTGCCCTTGAGGTCCTCTCGCACACGGCCGCAGGGTGGACGACCCGGCCTTGGAGCCACTGCTCCTGCAGCCTCAGCCTCTCCACCCACACCGCTGCCCGGGCTTCCCACCCAGAGGTGGCAGTCCGAGGGGCCGTGCCCGGCACAGGGCTCCAGACTACAGGCGGGCGACCTGCTCGAGGTGGCTGGAGCCAGGGAGGGGCGGGGCTCCACCCGTCCAGCGCCACCCCCGGGTCCCCCGGGTCCCCAGCAGGACAGACCCCCGGGCAGCCAGGCACGTGCTGCTGCCTGAAGTGTGGTGTCCCCAAGCCTCCATTTCCTCGGCCATCACCCCGCCCCTGCGCCGTCCGGCCGGCACTGTGTGCAGCTCCGCCAGAGCAGAAGGTCCTCGGTGACCGGAACCCTTTTCGCCGCCAGCGCCCGGCACAGACCTCGCGCTGCGAAGGTGGTTCCGGAAAGCTCTGGGGGCAGGGGAAGGACCACTTCACGGGGATGGGAAACTGCGTCGACGGCACCTGTCCCTGCGGCCCGTGCGGTGGATTTGAGGTGACATGTGACGCCTCAGTGAGCCGACTCAGCAGCTGACAAGGGCTGTGGGTTCTGGTCGGTCGCCCGTGGTCAGGGCAGCGCGACCCGTGTCCCGTCTCTGACAGCGGTGGCCGGAATGCAGCCCAGCATGGGCGCCCGCCACACGGGCTCTGCACCTGCGCAGGTGAGGCAGGGCCTCGCAGGTGCAGCCCGTGGAAGCCGCTGGCTGGGCGGGAGTGCCCGAGCTGGGAGGGGTGGCAGGCTGCACTCACCACCCAGAACATCCCGTGTCCGGCCCCGCGGGCCCCACGGTGGGGGTCCAGGGCTTCGGGGACGACAGGGCGGACTGCCATTGTGGGCTCTCATGTTTAGAGGCCCCCTGACTGCACCCACGAGACGCCAGTGTCCCTCCAAGCAGCCCCTCCCCCATCTTGGCAAACAACTCCCCAGTCCTGACCCACCCCTCGACTCCGGGGAGCGGGGACCCCAGGCGCGGCTGCTCTCTCTCCCCCGATGGACCTCCCGGGCCATCACCGCCCTCTTGGGTTTCTCTGGCTGCGCCCTGGCCCCGGGTGGTCTTCGGTGGCGGCGATGGGGCGGGTGCGGGTTCAAAGACAGGATGAGGCAGCTTCAAACGTCCGGGGGAGACGTGGCCGGACTGTTCCCGGGCGTTTCCATTCATCTGAGAAGAAAGGACCCGGCGGAAGCACCACATGAAAGGCGGCGTTGACAGCAGGGGGAAGGGCCTGCGCCGCCCAGATGGGGGGCATGTACACCCCTGCTGCTGCAGCCACCCCGCCCCCCAGTCCTGCCCACGGGAGCTGACACCCCCGTCCCTGCTGCAAGGGCAAAGCAGGGCCCGCGCCCCCAGCCACCCGCCCCAGGGTCCTGTCTTGGGGCCGACAGGCTTTGAGCACCACAGGTGCCCGGTGCAGAGACGGACACCCTGCAGCGGGTTGCCGTTGCTGGGGCGCTCGGGCCACGCCCGGGGGTCTTGGGGTCTCGGGGCCGGGACAGCGTGAGTGACTCTCTTGGGCAGACAGACCCAGGACAGGCCACGCCCTGTCCCCCCCCACCCCGGCCCAGGGGCACCGCCCCCGCCGAGGCTCTGCCGGGGAGTTCCCCGGGACCCGTGGACCCCGATGGTCTTCTGGCCGGGGCCTCGCCTCCTGCTCCCGGAGCCCCGTCAGGGCGACCGCGGTCCTTCCCAGCAGCCGCGGGGGGGCCGAGTGCCCCCGGGGGCAGGTGCCGGCTGGCGGGGCAGCCCCGGGCAGATGTGCGGTCCGCGCCCTGTGACTGAATTGGGCCTCGGAGGGTCGCTGACGTGGCTCCTCAGCAAAGACGCGCCGAGAGCCGACGGGCTGCGCGGGGAGCTGCGGTCCAGGCGAGGCGCCCCGAGAGACCAGGCCGACCGAGGGCCCCCCAGGTCCCGGCCCCGGCGATGTGCGGTGGACACTGCGGGAACCGGCACAGAGGGCGGGCCCTCAACTGGAGCCCCCCCCCCCCCGCGGGTGTCTGCACCGGATCCCACTCACAGACTCGTCACGGGCGCCGGCTCGGGCGCACGCCCGCTTCCCGGTGGATGCCGTCACCCCCGGGCCACGCGGCCGAGGCGAAGGCGCCCCCCCCGCCCCCGTGAGCTCCATGCAGCGGCCGGGAGGGAGGACGACCGACTGACTGTCCCCTGCGTGGAGCTCAGGTTACGACAGGAGACGGGTGACGGACATGCAGGCGCAGGGACTGGGGCAGGGGATGCAACGTAGGAGCTATCTTCAAGGAGGAAACCGGAGAAGGTGCAGCCGGAGCGTCGCTTTGTGAGGGGACGCGTCTGATCTTTCAAAGGGGACGAGAGTCGGGGCAGACGAGAGGCCGCCCGGGACACCGCGGGAGAACCCCCGGGAGGAAGGAAACCGGGGAACAGAGGCGCAGGAAGACGCTGTGTTCTGGGGGCGCCGGGGGCGGCGGTGCGGGAGGGGGGCCGTCGGCGGGAGGGGGTCCCCCGCAGAGGAGGGGGAGCTGGCTGCCGCCGCTAGATGCAGAGGGGGCAGGAGACAGAGTTGGAGACGACCCCTCCTTCCTCGAGAAGAAGAAGAAAGAACGCAAAGGAACGCTTGGAACCCGGCAGACAAAAGGGAGCACGCCTGCCTCTGAAGGCCCCGAGCCCGTGGGGAGCCCCCGCCTTCTCGCTCTGTGGTGCCGGCGGACCCAGAGGAGACAGACAGACAGACAGACAGTCGGACGGCAGCCGGTCGTGCTGCAGGGGCTGGGAGGGCTGGGTGGTGACAGAGGGCCCGGGTCCCCTTACGGGTGACCAAGTGTTCTTTAGGAAGAGGGATGAGCAGCTTTGAGCACCCCAGAACCACCAAGCAGCACATGGGAACTCGTGGGTTCGGTGGGGTCCGAATCCCTCTCAGTCAAGCTGCGGCCAGAACCAGGAGGGAATGTCTCATCTTGTTTTGAAAATCAGCCAAGAAACGAAAACCACAGCTCGACCCCGAGAGGAAAATCACTAACTGGGGAAGCACCGGGGGAGGGAGAGCGGAGACATCCGTGCAGGCGCCGTGCCGGCCGCGGTCCTTGCTGGCGCGCTCCCGGTGACCGCTCGTGGGCACACCGGCGGGTGCCAGGCCGGGACCCACACGCGCCTGCCCCGCCCGGGCCCGGCCGCCGGCTCACCGGAGCTCTGCTGAGGTCCAGGCCGTGGTGCAGCTGGAGCCTCGGAGGCGAGTGAGGCGGCGAGCTTTCCAGCGCTGACACCTGGGAGCCCGCGCGCCCTGCGGCGGCTTCGGCTAAAGGGGGGACCTAGCGCGGGGCGGCCCCGGTGCACTCGCTCGAAGTGACGGGGGAGCCTGCAGTCGGCCGGAAGTGCTCCTTTCCTGTCAAGGGATGGAAACCCGGTGTGTGGGCGGCGGCGTTTTCGCGTGTAAACAAGCACAGACGTGGTTTTGTGTTAGAGAAGACCGGAGTGTTTGGCACCAGAGCAGAAGCGGGGAAGACGTCGGGACGATGCAGGAAGACGGGAGACACAGGAAGTCCCTGACTTTCTCCGTCGTGTCTTTCACAGAAAGCTTACTGATTTTTTACAACGGCCGTTTATTGCATACAACAATGCTTTGTGAATGTTTCCTCCTTTCCTAAAATAGAAGCCACGCACAGTGCAGATGCAACCGCCAGACACAGGCCTGGCGTTACTCAAAAGCAGCAGCGGGGACTCTGCCCGGAAGGACGAATGCCACCCTCTGCACGCGAATGCCACCCCAGCGGCCCCGGCCTCGTGACCGGGGCTGGGGTCCCAGGCGCCTGGCCGCCAGGACCTCCGGGCCAGCCCCTCACCGACGCCTCGTAGCGGTGACACCAGTGTGAGGGGAGCGGTAGAGTCCCACACCCAGAAACACGGCGATCGGAGCGACCCAGGGAGCGCGCGGCAGCCAGCGAGGGCGTGGGAGGGGCTGGGGGGTGAGGGGCGCACACGGGAGCTAAGAGGGATTTAAAGGGACCTCAGCCCCTGAGATTCGGGGTGTGCGCACCTGCCCACCGGCTGGGGCTCTGCAGCTGCGACAGTGGCCCCACCAGCCCCTGGTGTCGCCGGCAGAGCCCTTGGGGGCAGCAGGATTGAGTGACGTCTCCATGGGTGCCCTGGGTTCACCGTCTCGTTTCCACACCCCCGAAGCCCCCCAGGTCACCCTGTTGTGTGAGCCCCCAGACAGCCCTGGCGCTCCCTGTGCTCACGGCCGTGTCCCCGAATCGACCCGCGCGGCCGTGGCGAGGGGCGCGGAGCCGGTTCTGCCCCGGCCCTCGTGGTGAGCGATTTGGCGGAGGACACACACCTCCACGTGGCGGCCCAGGGCTTGCACCTGCCAGGCCCGCGGGGCCACAGCACACGGCTTCGGCAAGAAAAGGTTGCGTGTTCGTCCCATGCTGCCAAAAGCCGTATAAAACAGACCGAATTTGCTGTCTTTTGGGAGGAGGAGAGGGTCATATTGGTGGATTTTCAGCTCAGACGCCTGATTGGCTATATTCGATTTCAGAAAGGGCTTCGCCTGTCTCCATGGACGCCTCCCAAACAGGATGGAAACCGCGGCTTCCCGGGGCGGCCTGGGCCCAGGCAGAGCAGCGCCCGATTCGTGGTCGGTCCGCGCCGGAGCCAGGACCCCGCAGCCCGGCCCCAGGAGCCGCCCCGCCTCCCCGTGGAGCGGTGACTTCAGGACGACTTGGTGTCCAGCCTGCTGCGTGGTCGGGTGAAGGTTCTGCAGCACCTGGCAGCCTCGCCAGAAAGGTCGGTAAGAACTAACGCGATGCAACTGGGCAGGAGCAAACACACTGTAATGCGCCGCAGCTAGAGTTTCCAGAGCCCAAGAGCTGGAACTGACCGATCGGGAGAAATCGGAAAACAGCTGCGCCAGCACAGACAGGGCGACCCACGGGGTTTTGTTGGCCGAAAAGCCAGGGCTGGTGGGACACGTGACGTGGGGGACGCACCGAGGGGCAGCGTCAGGGTCAGGAAAGGGGGTGGCGGCTGGGTCCGCTCTGCGGGGTCACAGCGCCCCAGGGACGCGGTACAAGGTGCGGGGCCTGCCGGAGGCAGCCGGGGTGGGGCTGGGGCAGGGACGCCCCTCCCGGGAGCACGGTCAGGGACTGGGGACCCCTGAGCAGAGAAGCCACACACACAGCGACCGACATAAGGGAGACCACCACCAGCGGGTCTCGCCCCGAGCCAGGCGGGCGCTGGGAGAGCTTCCTGTGAAGCGCCTTGTCGGCCTGTGTCTCCGCGAGTGTTTCCCGGGGCGGGGGTGGGGGCGTCCTGTGTTGAAGGGAGTCTCGCCCCGGTCCCCAAGGAACCACAGGTGTCCACTCCTCAGTGGCACGTGCCGGGGAGACCGTGAGGAAGCCTTCCTAGCGGAGGGAGGAGGCCTCCCAGGGCTATGGTGGCCCGGCCTCTCCAGCTCTAAATGCAATTAGTGTTTCTATGGAGAAAAAGCCTTCTTTCCGGCCGGGGTGTTCAGGCCCAAGCTGCAGAGAACACTGCCTTCTGGCAAACCAAATGGTGAGATCCCTCACCAGAGTGTGCCTGGCCATCCCGATCCCCCGGCATCGCGGCCCCACACCAGGGTCTCCAGGCCCCAGGTGGCTTCCCTGGGGCCCTCAGCACAGCGCCCACTTGGCAAGCCCCCCTCTGCCCTTTGCTCCAGGGTTGCTTGCAGTGTGGGAGGCACCGTGTGTGAGAGCGCCAGTGCCTGGTGGGCGCGGTGCGCACAGCGGGTCCGAGGCTCTTGCGCCCTGGGGGTTCGCGCTGGGTGGACTCCTGGCAGCCGCGCTGGGGTCTGCTGGCCCTCGCGACCCGCGGTCGGGCGCGAGGGGGCGCCGCGCCACCGCAGCCGTGTGGAGCTCCGGGGCCGGGCCGGGGGCGGCGCGCGGGGCGGTGCCGGACGGACTCCGCGGGCTGCTGGCTCCGGAGACGCCGCACTCCGCCCCTTGGAGGCCGCCGGCCGGGCGAGAGAAGCGGCGGCCGAGGAGCCTGGTCCCGAGGTAAAGTTGGGCGTCCGGTGGGGCCGGGAGTCTACACCCGGGGTCCCAGGGAAGAACCGTGGGCTGGGGAAGTGGTCCGGGATCTACACCACAGCAGGGATCCGCGGCGAGCAGAGCAGGGGGCGTGGGGAGGGGCGCGTGCTGCAGGCACCTGTCCCGAAGCGGCGATGGTCAGGTGCGTGCAGTTACCACCCGGTTCCGCGGCGGGGTGGGGGCGAAGGAGGTTGGGGAGAGACGGTGGAAGCTCCCCCCTTCCGCGCGCCCCCCATCACGCCCCTGGGCCACTGGAGCTGGGGTCTGGGCTGCGCTGGGCACCGCCCCCTGGCTCCCCACAAGCTCGAACGCCTGGTGCGCTCTCACGGAGGTCCGGGAGGCGGTGGCCCGATCCTGGCTCCAGCCGCCACCCCCTCTGTGCAGGAGGGACCTGCCCGAGCCCAGGTGAGAGCGGCGAGAGGAGGGGCAAAGCGGCGTCCGCGACGGGCGGCAGGGGCCCTGGCGGGAGGTCAGCGGGGGCGCCCGAGTGGGCTGACCGTGTTCCGCCGGCGCGCCGCCCGGCTGGGTTGCTGGGCGCACCGGCTCCGCGAAGAGGAGGCGGCAGAACGTGGGTGAGTTCTCCGCGCCGCGAGGGCCCTTTCCCCGCCCCTCCCTGCCGCCCCTGTGGTAGTGAGCATCGCCCCCACGCGCGCGCGCGCGCACTCGCACACACGTGCACATGCTTGCACAGGCACACACAGAAATGCACGCCAACACGCGTGCACACGCGCGCACGTGCACGGGCCCTCTCGGCCCCGCCTTCTCTGGCCGGGGCGTGACCCCGGCGCGGACCTGAATCCTGCGAATTCTGCAAACTCCGACCCTGAGCTGAGCTGAGCGGCGAGCCGGCAGGGGGCTTCCACACAGGCCCGCCCCCTCGGCTGGTGCTGGGGCGGGGTGCGGGGAGCAGACCGGGGTCAGCACAGTGGGCGGGCGGGGGCGGGGGTGCTGAGTAGGTTTGCAGTCCAGCAGTTTCCGGGTAACCTGTGCTGGGCCCCCCCCCCCCCCAAGCCTGCCTCGGCTCCCCAGCTGGGCGCCGGGGTTTGGCTCCTGGAACCGGCTGCAGTGGAGGTGGCGGGCCGCCATCCCACTGTGACCTCTCCCAGAACCACAGCCCAGAGCTCGGTTCCGGCTGGACGGAGTCCACGTGGCGGCCTTCACACCTCCAGCAAACCCTCTTCCGCTGCCTGGGGCCTCTCCTCCCCTCCCTTCTCCGGGGCTCAAGGCCCAAGTGCGGAGGGGCTGCTCGTCAGCTGGGTTTTGACGAGGTGCATCGGGATGGCTCCTGCGGGGGGGGGGGCCTCTGAGGAGCCCCAACTGCCCAGGCTGGCGCCCTCTCAGCCCCATTCAGGGGCGAGTGCGGAAAGGGGGGTATCGGTTAGGTGAGCTGCCCAAGGTCACCCTGTCTTCCAGGCCATGGAAGCACAAGGGACTAAGTTGAGGAGTTTTCGTTTCTGCTGAGAAATGCAGCGTGGCTCCCACAGACCCCAGGCAGCTTTAAGCAAAAGGAAGCCCCGCCCCACTGCTGCCCGCGCCCCAGGGTCTGGGGTGAGCCGTGGACGCAGCTGGCCCGCCAGGCTCCGCGTCACGCACGGCTCCCTCTTAGTCGATGGGGGGGGGGTGTTCTGGCGTCCCCTGCTCTGGGACCTTGGGGCCACACGGGGGTTGGGTCCCCTCGGCTGCGGGAGCTGGGGAGCTGGGTGTGTGCACACCAGCCCCCCCCGCCCAGGACTGAGGGACGCTGCCAAGCAAAGACTCTTGCATCTGCACCCGAACCGGGGACATGTTATGAAAACAGTTTTCACATTCGTTCTGAGGCCAGTGCCAAACAGTGTTCTGAGTCCCTTCCTCTTCAATTTATGTATCCCACTTCGCAGTCTTTTTTTGACACCTTGCGATTTCCATAATCTGAGAAGGAGCGGGGTGTTTGTGGGCACGGAGGGAAGGGGCGAGGCGAGGCCTTCGCTGTGTGGAGCGGGGGGCTGAGCAGCTTTCCTCCCGGCGCCTGGCAGCGTCCGCGGTGCCAGATGCTCCGAAATATGTGCTGGTGGGTTCGCCGAGTCGGAGCTGAGAGTTCCTGCGCGGGGCGCGCTGGCTCGGCGCGTCTCCGCCATGGGCGGGGCATGCGTGCGGGAGTCCACACGTCGGGCAGGGCCCCTGGCTCGTGGGAGTGACGTGCGGAGCTGGCCCCGGCCGAGCAGGTGGGCCTGAGCGTCCCGTGGGCTGGCGGCCCGGCCCTGCAGCCTGGGTCCCTCTGGCCGGGGCTTGGCCGCCCTCCAGGAGAGCCTGTCACTCAGGCGCCCGGAGGGCGGGGCCGTGGGAGGAGGTTCTCACTTCTGCTGAGTTCGGATGTGCGGGGGTGGCAGTGAAGGGGAGCAGATGGGGCAGCGCCCGGAGCGTGGGCGCCGGGGGTCGGGATGCGCCGGAAGGGGCGCCCGTGGCTGTGGGGTGAGGGTGGTGGGGGTCCCGGGGGTCCGAGAAGAGCAGCGTGTGTGTCTGAACATCCGAGCCCGTGTGCGGACGGGCACTTTCATGAGGGACAGGGACAACGTGGGGCTGAAGTCGCGGAGGCCCCGCTGCCCGCAAGCCTCCCGCTGAGGCACTGGGCAGGGCGTCCCCGGCAGCCCCGGGCCCAGCGCAGTGCGGGGTCGGGGCCCGCCAGCCCTGGGCACCGAGGGATGCAGCACTCGGCCCTCTCGGGGGGCTGCACGGGCCCTGCCTCCTCCCGTGTGACCGACCTGCCCGTCACAGCGAGGGCCACTCGGGGCCCACTTGGGCCACGTCACCCTCGCCGTCCGGCACTTCCCGGGAGCTTCGGCGGCTCTCACAGGGCCGGCTGGAGTGGAGCCGAGGAGGAGGCAGGCGGCCCCTTGGCCCAGAGGCCCTTTCCCCTGGGGTTGCACCTGTGGGCGCCTGCAGCCTGCCCTGGGCTCCGTTCACCCGGCTGGTTTGTTTGTAAGAAAAACCCGAATCAGAAAACTTTGAGGAGCAACCCAACCGACTGTCGGGGTGAGAAAGACCCCCATGAGGACGCCGAGGGGCCGCTCAGAGCCACAGAGCCCCCAGGAGGAACTTACAAACGCTCCCGTTCAGCGTGCCCGTGTGACCGGGAGGTCAGGCTGGCCAGCGACACAGGAACGGGCTGCTCAGAGCTTTGCGGTGACCACGCCCTCGGAAACCTGTGGTGACCGCTCCCGCGAGGCCGGTGTGCGACCGGGCCTGCCCGCTGGGGCCTCTGACTTCAGAGGGGGCGCTTGTGTCAAAGCGAAGGATCAGGAATCTCACACATCGCTGTAAATGCAGACACCCAAGGTTTTAATCTGATTGTGTGTTTAGAAAAGACTTATGGAAGTGTCGTGTAGAAATGGCACAGAAGACCTTTATGTCACTTAATTAAATCAGTGCAGCAAGACCCTGCCAGAGCTCACGGAGCCAACGGCCCCCCAGCCCCACCTCAGGCGCCGCTCTGGGGTCCTGGTGCTCTGCGGGCGGGGCTGGGGTGGCCCCCATCCTCTGGCTCCTCCCCCTCTCCCTCTGAAACTCAGGGCCTGTCTTGGCTCGGGGTCCCTTCCCTTGTCCCGCTGGTGCACCTGCTGGGCCACCACGGCTCCGTGCCCAAGCTGGGCTCAGCCTCGCTGGGACGCGCGGGCTGGGTGAGGAAGCGGGGCTAGTGCAGGTGTGGCCCGAGCCCCGGGCTGCGGTTCCCAGAATGCAGCGACCTTCCTGGGCGTGTTCAACCTTCTCAGATATCTAAACGGTGGCCTGTAGGCCCTGGCGTGGACTCGGAGAGTGCTGGGCGCGTGGAAATCACAGGCTGGGGCTGCGGGGCCCGGCAGAGCCTCCAAGTCTGGAGGCTGCAGCGCCCTCACTGAGTTCCGGCTCGCAGAGGCAGGTCTGTTTCCGGGAAGGGTCTGCTCCCGGCGCCCTTCCCACTGGCCTGGGGAGGTCGGGGCCACAGAGGGTCTGCCTCCAGTGGGCACCCCAATCTCCTTCCCCTGAGTCCAGCTGAGTGCAGCCTGGAATTTCCAGGAGGGTCAGCCTTGCTCCCAGCCTGGCGCGTCAGAACCAGGCAGATTCCCTCTGGCAGAATCGGCGCTCGTGCAGCCCCCACCCCGCCGCCCGGCGACTCTGGTCGCCTCGGAACTTACGGCCAGAAAGGGGGTTCCCTTCCTGTTTTCTTTCTGGTTTTGGGGGGAAGGGGGTCGGGAGAGGTGTCTCTGTGTATTAACAGGGAAAAAGCACATGACAAGTTTTGCGTCTGGACGTTTTATTTAACGGCATAGCAATTAAAGCGAAGGGCTGACACCCACGGTGTGGAGGCCCGTCCTGCAGACCAGCTGGTGCATCTCGGCTGGAGCAGGCTCCAGCCAGCCCTGGGGGGCCTGGGGCTCGGTGTCTCGAGGGGGCGACGTCCGTCTTCCTCCTCATCTCCTGTCTGGAGTGGCCACCGGTTACGGTCACGGCAAGAAAATGACAGTTTCTGACCGTGAACAAATCTCCTTGAACTTTTCCCATGAAAACAAAAAAAGAACATGACATCTTTTAGATGAGGAAAGAGGGGAAGTCGGTATCATTGGCTTCTTTAATGCTCGCCCAATTAAAAATGGAAACTTCTGGAGTCTCGGGGAATGGGGGGGTGGGGGAGCTGCTGGACAGCACACTGGGGCCGTTGTTCTTGAGAACCCGTAGGATGGGCAGGCTTCCCGGGGCCCAGCCCCGCGAGGGGCCCGGCCCGCGGTCCCGGCCGGCCGGTCCGGTCGGCAGGGGACGCCTGCTGGGTGAGCTGTCGGACCCGCGAGGGTGACGTCGAAAACCAGCCCCGTTTCCCCGAGGCGGCGGCGAGTGCGACCTCGCCCGCCCATCGCAGCTTCCCCTGCAGTTGGGAGAGGCGCCCATGCCCGCAGTGGGCCCGCAGCGTCGGTGGAGGAAAAGGCGCGTTTCCGGCATCTCAGGCGGGGCCCCTCCGCGGGGGCGCAGGGTCCTGATCTACGGGGGTGCCCCTTCCGTCTCTCAGGGTTATACACGAATCACACGCGGACACTCTCACGCCGCCACGCCCGCGGCCCCCCGTCCGGCCAGACTCCTCCCGTGGCTGCAGGTCCTGCCAGGCCCGGTTCCTGCGGGCTCCACCGGAGGGAGGCAGGGAGAGAGGGAGGGGAGGGGGACTGGAGTGGCTTCCCGCCCTTCCTTCCGCGGCCGCCCCGCCCACCTGCCGCGCCCGTGCACCCCGGCCACCCAGGGAAACCACGCGCAGACGCCCGGCGTGGACAGTGCGTGTCTCAGCGACGGGTTGGAGGGGCTTTCCTTCTACTCCGCGGTGCTGTCCAAGTCTCCGTTCGTCCGCGGCTCAGCTGTGTGCTCGGGGCACTAGTTTTGTGACCGGAACGTCTAAGACTCAGGCCCGCAGATTAACGTAGAGAACAAGCAGCAGCCGGACGTCCCCCTGAGTCTAACGGGGTCAGAGGGCAGCGCCACCCGCGCTGGGATGCCCCCCCACCCCCGGGCCCCAGCGGCCGACCAGTAGCCCGTGGGTTTCGCCCAATGGAAATGTAAGAACTTCCTGCACTGGTGGTGGCTGATCTCGGGGTTCATGTGATGGTGCGTTTTGGTTGAATTAACCCCCAAAGTCCCGTCCAGACAGCTGCCTCCGTGGGGCAGGCTGTGGGGACTCTGGGACATTTCCCCGGTGGGGGGGCGGCCGAAGCGCTGATGGGGAAGTCGAGGCAGAGCCCCCAGCTCGCAGTCGGGTGACGGGCATGCTGGGAGTCACTCCCTTGCAGCCTGCGCCTGCGGAAAGCCCCGACCCTCCCTGACACGCAGCTCAGATGGGCTCAGGGACCCTGCGACTCGTGGGGGGGTCACGCACCTGAGCCCTGGGGACAGCGGCGCACTGGGGGGGACTGCGAGCAGGTGCCCGCCCACTGGGGTGGCGCCTCCTCCCGCTGCCGTGGGCCGGGCGTGACAGAGCTCAGCACGCAGACGGCGCGGGAATGAGCCGCTCGGTTGTCCCAAGTTCCCTGTGTTTCTTCCGGAAATGGCTGGAGGGCCCATTTCCAGTCGAATCCGGATGTGGACACGCGTGCTGGCTACCATGTGTCACGTGCTCTCTCTCATGAACGTGAAATCACGGGCCTGACGGAGCGGGGGTAGGGAGGGTGCTGGTCAGCTTGAGAGACGCTGTCCGCGCCCCGGAGGGCGCCGGGGGCGGGGGGAGGGGCGCGGAGGGGCGGTCTGAGTGCTGCTGCACGGTGGGAAGACTGTGGCATGGAGGACGGCACTTCCAGGCTCAGCCCCGCCACCCCATCCTTACTCGGGGACGCAGGGTGCTCCCGTCACCTCCTGCCGCGACAGACGCAGACCCGGGGCCCAGGGTGGTTGGCTGACTTGCCCACGGCGCCCCAGTGCGTCAGCTGGACCCCAGCCACCTGGCCGGGGGCAGCAGCCCTCAAGCCTTTTGGGGCCGGGTTTCCCGTGTGACTGGCTCCAGGTGCGACACCTACGGAGGCTGTTTCTGCAGCTTCCTCCACCCGACCCGGCTCCCGGCTGTGGGTCTCGCAGAATCCCTGCGGGGAGAGTGTGGCCGTGACGGCCTCGACACCGATCGGGCAGTGAGACTGTGGAGAAGCCGCTGTCTGCGTGCTCGCTGACGGGCCACCTTTCCAGCACGTTAAAGCTCACCGACTGGGCGGGAGTCTCCCCCTGGCTGTCTCGCCGCGGGCCTCAGGGCAGGGCTGCCCTGGAGCAGGCGTGTGGCGGGGTGGGGAGAGGAGAGGAGAGGAGGCAGGTGTGGAGGAGGGTGCCCACCGGGGAGCAGAGGGGCTGAAACCCTCTGCAGGTGAGTCCGTCCGGACCACAACCCAGGCTGCGGGCGTGGACCTGGCCGGGCTCCGCGGGGACTGTGGCCTCTCAGAACCGCCCTCACTCTCGAATCTCAGTCCCGTCTCCAGGCTCACAGAGGGGACCCCGGGTCCCAGAGCCTCCTGGGAGGTAGTACGGCAGCTTCCTCACAGCCGCCACCGTGGTCTCCACCCCCCACCCCAGATGCTGCCGGTCAGAGCGCGCAGCCAGGGGGCGGCCGAGGGCTGCGTTCCCGCCCTGACAGGGGCAGCGTGCTGTCTGGTGTGGTTTCGATTCTCGTTTCTCCCACAGAGATTAATGCGATTAACCAGATTAATGGGATTAATAGAGATTAATGATGGTGAGCATCTTTTCATGCGATCGTTGGCGTCTGTTTATCTTCTTCTCCGGAGCAACATCTTTTCATGCCTTTCGCCCATTTTCTTAAAACAGAGGGTTTTGTTGCTTTTGTAGGAGTCCTCTCTACATATTTGGGGTATTAATCCTTTACCAGAGCCCTGGTTTAAAATAGTTTTCCTATAGTCTGATCTGTGGGTTGTCTTTTCACTCGGTTGATTTTGGTGCACAAAATTATTTAATGCTAATGAAGTGCAGTTAATCTATTTTTTGTCCTGTTGCTTGTGCCTTCAATAATGTATCCAAGAAATCATTGCCAACTCCAATGTCATGAAGCTTTTCCTTTCAGAGTCTTACAGCTTTTATGTTTAGGTTGGGATCCACTTTGGGCTGATTTTTTAAAAAAAGATTTTATTTATTTAGTTTTAGAGAGAGGGGAAGGGAGGGAGAGAGGGAGGGAGAGACATGTCAATGTGTGGTTGCCTCTTGTGCACCCCCCACTGGGGACCTGGCCTGCAACCCAGGCCTGTGCCCTGACTGGGAATCGAACCTGCGACCCTTTGGTTCACAGGCTGACAGTCAGTCCACTGAGCCAGACAAGCCAGGGCTGGGCTGCCTTTTGTATGTGCTGTTAGGTAAGGGTCCAGCTTCTGTCTTTTGCATGTGGACGTCCAGTTTTCCCAGTGCATTCGCTGGAAATACTGTCCTTTCTCCTTCAATAGCCTTGGCACCATTGTCAGAGTCCCGAACCACGTGTGTGAGGGTTTGTGTCTGTTCTGTCCCGTTGGTCTGTCTGTCTGTACGCCAGGCCCACACTACGGTGTGTGAATGAACCCTTCAACCCTGTTCTTTCAAAGGTCGCCTTGGCTGCTCCAGGCCCCTGAGACCCCCCATGAACTTGAGGACGGATTTTCTACAACGTTTCTGCGGACACGTGGTGGGGGTTTGATGGGTTTGACTGGATCTGCCCACCCCTTCGGGGAGTGTTGAACTGTAGCAACGTCAAGTCTTCCTGACCACGGCCAGGGGTGCATTTCCGACTGTGTGTGTGTCTTCTTTCATTTCTTCCGGCGTGAGCGGTTGCTTCCCATTCTGCTGGTGCTGGGGTTAGTCCGGTGGCGTGGGAGGCAGTGGCGCACACTGGCCATGTCGAGGGCCCTCGGAGAGGTCACACGAGGCTCTGTCCACCCTTCCACGCCCCCCCGCCCCCAGTCTCTTGACTGCCTGGTTTGTCCCTCCTGGATTTCTTCTGCACGGTGCAGTGGACGCCTGCCCCGCCTCCTGCACCCGCTGTCCCGCCCAGAGGGTCTTCCCATGCTCTGGGTCTTCCTTTGAACCTGCTTGCTCCTCTCCCGGCGCAGCCGGAGCCGCCCCACGCACAGCAGACTCCAGCCTGCGGGTCTGTTCCCTGGCAGGGTACCCATTTCCAGATTTACTCACCTAGACGGTTTCAGAGGGTATCTAATGGTTTTTGAAATGTCTTCTGTTTCGAAAGTTAAATTTCTTTACTATAATCATGGGGTTGCAGAAAGGAAAATTTTTAAAGTGGAGTGACTGGGAAATCTCGTCCTAGAATTTTGAGCTTTAGTGTTTGCAAAGCAACGCGCGTTACGGAGTATTGTTCGCCCTGGTTTGCAAGGGTGGCTGCGGTCTGGATACAAAAGTATCTCTTCTGTCCATCTGCTGCAGCTCGGAGAGCCGCTTGTCTGAGCGCAGGCTCGGCGGCCAAGAGGGCTCGCTCTCAGGGTGTTAAACGCCAGTGCGGATTTAACACAAAGGTGTACTGATCACACTGGCGTTTCGTGAGACTTCAGTCTCGTCATATAAAAGACTATACGATGGGATTTTCCCTCTAAAATTAGAATGTTTATTCTTTTTCCAGATACTAAAGTTATTTGTATCTTTTGCTTTAAAAACAAAAGGAAAGAAAAACAAACTGAAACAAGAGAAATCACCTGAAGTTCCAATGCCCACACTTACGTCCTAACAACCTGCCGATGCCTTTCCTTCCGGAAGTTTCTTTGCCCACCTGCGCACAGGGGCAATGCTGTGCACACACACACACAGTCCCTGTCTGCTCTGGGCTGCGACCTGCTCCTTCCGCTGAGCACCTTGCCCTGGGCTCCAGCCCCAGGCTGAAGAGGACGTGAGCAGGAGAAATGCTGGGGGAGCCCCGGGCTCTGTCCCGTGGGTCTGCGGCCGGGAGGGGGCGGTCCTTGCGTGGGGCGCAGGGGTGTCCGGGTCCTGCTCTGTGGGCCACACCCCGGTCACACGGAACGGCAGTTTCTGGAGCAGGCGGCCCTCGGCGGGAGGCTGACTTCTGCAGAGAGTCAGCCGGGGGTGCGGGGCTGCCCCGCCGGGGGCGGGTCACAGCCACTAGGAGCCGGGCTTCTCCACAGCTTGTCCCACACCTGCGCTGCTGATGGCGGCGGGGTGGCCTCCGGTGCAGCTCCCCGCAAAATTGCCTCATGTGTGGTCCGTGCTGTCCCTGAGGGACCCTTGCTCGGTAACGCTGACTTAAGAACTTTGTGATTTAAAAGTGGAAACTCAGCGTCTGGAGCACTGGGTGTGGCTGGCGCCCCTCTGGGGTCGGGGGACTGAGATGTGCCAGCCTCGGCCTCTCTGGGGTGGGAGGGTGCCTGCTGGTCTTCAGTGGGGTGCAATGGGGGCCCATCCCGGGGACCTCCACATAAGGCTCAGAGAATCCTGGGGTGGGGGACTGCTCCAGGTGCGGCCCACCCCCCAGGTGCTGGGACACCTGTGATATAGGGGCGCGCTCCCCCCACCCCGTGGTGGTGGGCCCAGAATTTCAGGCCACGTCCCCTTTGCGTCCCCTTCAGTCCAGCAGTAGCTCAGTCTCTGTGAGAGCGTCTTCTCGGGGTTGTGTCCAGGGCCAGGCTGGACCGGACCCCGACCTCTCGGGCAGGGACACGGTGGGGCCCGTGAGTGCTCAGGCCCCTCCAGCGGGGAGCAGCCCCTCAAGTTTCCCGGTCTCAGCACTGGAGGGCACGGGGGGGGCGGCTGTGGGTCGGCGTGTCGTGCGCACAGTGTCACCTGGTAGAGATGGACAACTGCTGAGGGCCAGGCCCTGGGGCTTCTCGACACGCCAAGGGCCCATCACCCACTGTCCCCAAGACAGTCGAGGGCAGAGATGCTCAGTGTGGGTGGGGGGTTTCTAGAAGGACAGAGCGAGCCCCGGGAGTGTAGCCCCCCCTCCAGATCACGTCTCCTCCGCGCTGCAGGCGGCACAGCCGGGGGGCAGAAGGGTGAGGCCTCGCCTGCCGGCCGGGCCCTCAGAAGGGGTGGGGGGCTGGGGGGTGGGGCCCGCTGGGGGCTCCGGAAGCACAACTGCTTACGTAAAAGGCCGCTCGCGGCAGAAACGGGTTGACAGCACATCTGCGAACACACGTGCCAGCTCCGCTTCTCCTCCCCACGCGTCAGAGCAGACTCAGCGGCTGGCGTTGTACCCGAGCACAGTGTTCTCCCCAAATGTCGCGGGAACAGGCACAGAGAGGCGTGTCTGACACACGCGTGTGTGCGCGTGGGTGAGGAGACCCGGGGTGACAGGCACTGCGGACTGACCGGGGGAGCCCGGGAGGTTTCCGTGAATACGGACGGAAGGTCCTAAGTGCGTGTGCGTGAAAAGGAACCAGAGCAGGGGGCCGGCTGCGAAAGGAAGAGGAACCCTGGAAGAGTCAGCCCCCCAGTCCCGGGGTCTGCCGTGCGGCCACGCGTGTCGGACGGTGCGGTCGGCGGGGAGACGTTTACGCAGACGCCGGACGGACCGGGAGGTCCAGGCGCAGGCGCGCAGGCGAGCCCCGCGGGGCTCGGACGAAGGCGCGAAGGCGCTCCGTGGGAGGGATGGCGGTCGTCTGGGCTCGCGGTGCGGGCACCGCCGGACGGACGGCCGCGGGCCAGAAGCCTGGGCCTCAGTCCCACCCCGCCACGGAAACCAGCTCCAGGTGCGCCGTGGTTAACTGTGAAGCGGGAAGCTGTACGGTTTAGAAAACCTTTGGGGCGTCGGGCTGCAGGAACTGTCCTTGACCCCAAACGCACAGTCAGTAGAAGAAGAAACGACAACGTGGACTTTCTCAAAAGTGAAACCCTCCGCGTCATGGGGCGTTCACCCCAGAGGAGAGGACGCCTCCTGCGGAGCGCGGCTCGGCTCGCAGCGCTCCAGTCCTGGGGGGGCCTGGGCACACCGGGAGAGGTCGCTGAGGGGGTCCGTCTCTACGCCCCTTGGAGCGCCCGCGTGTGGAGATGCACGCGGGCGGGGGGGTGTCTGGCCGCGTCCCTGAGGCATCCGGGCTGGAAGGCAGGGCTGCAGTTTGCAAGATACCACTGCTGGGCAAACGGGGCGATGGGTACGAGGCTCCTTGCAGCCTCAGAAATAAAGCTGTGATTTATTTTTTAATACATTGTATTGATGATGCTATTATGGTTGTCCCGTTTCCCCCCTTCACTCGCCTCCACCCTGTACACTCCCTCCCACCTACATTGTCCCGCTTTAGCTCATGTCCATGCGTCATAAGTTCTTTAACTTCTACACGTCCCATACTATTCTTGCCCTCCCCCTGTCTATTTTCTGCCCACCATCTATGCTACTTATTCTCTGTACCTTTTCCCCCTCTCCCCTCCTCTCACTCCCCTGTTGCTAACCCTCCATGGGATCTCCATTTCTGTGGTTCTGTTCCTGTTCTAGTTGTTTGTTCATTTTGTTTTGGTTTTGCTTTAGGTGTGGATAGTAAAATGATAGTTTACTATCATTTTACTGTACATGTTTTTTATCTTCTTTTTCTTAGATAAGTCCCTTTAACATCTCATATAATCAGGGCTTGGTGATGATGAGCTCCTTTGACTTGACCTTATCTGAGAAGCACTTTATCTGCCCTTCCATTCTAAATGAAAGCTTAGCTGGATAGAGCAATCTTGGACGTAGGTCCTTGACTTTCATGACTTGGAATACTTCTTTCCAGCCCCTTCTTGCCTGCAAGGTCTCTTTTGAGAAATCAGCTGACAGTCTGATGGGAACTCCTTTGTAGGTAACTGTCTTCTTTTCTGTTGCTGCTTCTAGAATTCTCTCCTTCATTTTAATCTTGACTAATGTAATTATGATGTGCCTTGGTGTGTTCCTCCTTGGGTCCAACTTCTTTTGGACTCTCTGAGCTCCCTGGACTTCCTGGAAGTCTATTTCCTTTGCCAGATTGGGGAAGTTCTTCATTATTTGTTCAAATAGGTTTTGAATTTGTTGCTCTTCCTCTTCTCCTTCTGGCACCCCTATGATTCAGGTGTTGGAACATTTAAAGATGTCCTGGAGGTTCCTAAGCCTCTCCTCATTTTTCTGAATTCTTGTTTCTTCATTCTTTTCTGGTTGAATGTTTCTTTCTTCCTTCTGGTCCACTCCATTGATTTGAGTCCCAGTTTCCTTCCCATCACTATTGGTTCCCTGTGCATTTTTCTTCATTTCACTTAGTGTAGCCTTCACCTTTTCATCTAATTTGCAACTAAATCAAACCAATCCTGTGAGCATCCTGATCACCAGTGTTTTGAACTGTGCACCTGATGGGTTGGCTATCTCTTGGTTGCTTAGTTGTATTTTTTCTGGAGCTTTGATCTGTTCTTTCATTTGGGCCATTTTAAATTAATTAATTAATTAATTAATTAATTGTGTCTCAGCGAACCTGCTACATAGTAAGGGGTGAAGTCTTAGGTATTCACCAGGGCGGGGCAATCCAGGTCATTGCATTGTGACGATGTACGTGGGGGAGGGGTCAAGAGGGAACAATGGCACTTCCTCCACTCTCTGCTGGATTTCAGTCACTTCCCCCACTACCCACAAGCAAACTGGGCCCTTCTGGTGCCTGTTCCCGGGTGGGTGGGCTCGTGTACATCCTGGGACCCTGTGGGTCTCTCCAACGAACTCTCCTGTGAGGCTGGGAGTTTCTCCCGCTGCCACCACAACCCCAACAAGTGTTTGCAATCGGTGGTTTGAGGCTTTATTTCCCGGTGCTGGGACCCCAGGTTGCGGGGTCTGTCCCACTCCCCAGGTGTTCCTCCTGGTTTATCTGCACGTGAGTGTGGGACCACAGGCTCCAACCAGCCGCCCCCTTGCCTGCCCTGCCCCACAATCCACCCCTTCGCTGGGTCCTCCACCGCAGCTGTACTGCGACCCCTCTCTGCCCGGCCGCCCACCTCCACCCCTCCTGCAGGTCTGGATGGGTGTTTCGTCTCTAACTCCTTGGTTGGCAACTTCCATACAGTTCAATTTTCTGTCAGTTCTGGTTGTTTTTTATTTTTAAATTGTTGTCGTCCTTCTTTTGGTTGTGCGAAGAGGCGCAGTGTGTCTACGTACACCGCCCTCTTGGCCGGAAGTCCCCCTAAGAGTGTGACTTAAAAAAACCCTCAGGGCTGCACATGCAGCTCTATCTGGTTGTGTGCACCTTTCTTTGGGGACAGGAGTTAGTAGTTGCCACGTTTCTGGGTTTGCAGATTCTATGTGGGTCTCATACATCATAACAAAAGAAACCACCAATTTCTGTTAACGACATGGCTGAAAATAGATCTAATTAGTGAGTTTTGAGTTCTGCTCATATATGCACTCCAGAAGCCTTTTGTGGTCTGGGTAACTCTGACAGAAAATAAATCCATTTCAACACAAAATAATTAAGCACAAACGAGTTTAACGATCAGGGAGAAATTATGGAAATGACCCTGAGTTCTTTCAGACTCTGAAAACCTCCTAAAGAGCCATGTCTTGCGTGGAGTTAGGTATTTGCGTTGGGCTGTTCATTTTTTCGGGTGCTCAGGGACAGCTGACCCGTCTTTACTGTAACCCCTCGGCCACGGTCGGGGCTGGTGGGTCGTAGGGGAAAAGCAAATCTGACTCAGATTGTGTTTCCTCAACGGGGCCGTCCAGCGCATCTGGCTCCGCCGTAAGACTCACCGCCCCACTGGCGGGTCGCCGTGCTCATTGTGTTAAGAATGTTGACTGTTCCTCTTAAGAGCAGCCGCCGAGCCACCTCCCCCTGCCCCGCCCCCCGCCTACCCCCACGGAGCAGCTGATTGGTCAGGCGGCAGTAGACGCAGCGGGGGGCGGGGCCTATGGCTTCCCGGACCAATCGGTGTGATCAGGCAGAAGGCAGGCGGGAAGGGGCCCTCGCTGTCGCTCCGGGGTGGGGCCGGGGAGCTAGCCTCTCTGCGCCTCCGTTTCCCAACCTGCGAGACGTCCCCGAGGGTCCCGCGCGTGCGACGTGCCGTGCCATCGGGCGGCTCCGAGTCCTGGGGGCCCGTGGGTGCGTGACGTCCCCGGGGTCCCGCCCCCATAGCCCCCGCGGCCCCGGACGCAGACTCCGCGGGTGGCTTCTTGCGTGGGGCGCGTCCGTCCGTCCCGCGTTCGGCCCTGCTCCTGCTGCCCCCGCGTTCCCAGCACCACCGCGCTCCCCTGGGAGGACCCGCCTTCCCCCGACGCGGCGGAGGCGGGCAGACTCGTTTGGCCGGCGGTGCTTCCAGCGTGCTTCTCGGCCTTGACCTTCTCTCCGCCCCACCTGTCCGTCTTGCTGGAGGCGCGGGGGCTCTGCGGGGCTCTGCTCCAGCACCACGTTTCGGGTGGACGCGCCCCCCGTCGGCCCCCTTCACCGCCGGCCTTCACGTCCTCGCGTAGGCGCCGGGGCCGGGGGTGTGGACCGCCTCGGCCTCGCTCTCCAGTGCCGCGTCTGCGCTCCCGCTGAGCGTCCTGCAAGCGCCTCGCCGAGCCGCCCAGGGGCCGTGTGCACCTTAAGGTCAAGGGACTCTCGAAAGTCCTGTCAGCAGGTCGCCGAAGCGGCTGTCCCTGCCGCCCCCCATCCGCCACCTCCACCCCACACCGCTCACTGGGCGGCTGGGTGGTGCCCAGGGACCCTCTGCTTCTGGCAGTCTCATTTCTGGGGGCTGGGCTGGCCGGTGAGCGGGGACGCCTGGGGCCCGTGCGGCCTCCCTCCGCGAGCGGCCTGAGCAAGCTGTCTCGAGACCCGGTGGGAAACAGACTCGAGGCCACCGTGGGCCTGCGGCGACGGCCCTGGCCCTTCCCAGAGGGCTCTGCTCTGACCCTCTGCCCCCCCGGGGCACGGCACCCACGGGACCCTGCGTCAGGGTGGCATCCCTCTCGGTTGCGGGACAGCCCGTGCACTCCAGTCTCCTGGTGTCACTGTTACGAGCACCCTGTTCCTTCCAAAAAGTGCCCCAGCTTGGACGTCAAGTGACCTGAGCTCCCTAAATTGCCTGGGGACAGAAAATGATGGGCAGGGCAGAAACTGGGCATTTTGGGCCACACAGACATATCGTAAAATAGTACTAATTCTCACGAAAGACCCAAGATAGAGTCATTAGATTCCTTTTTGCTGCTGCAGGAAGAGGAAGTTCTATTCTGAGTGGCATGATGCCCAGGAGGCCTTGAATATCATTGGTTGAGTAAATGAATGAGAGATGAATGAGTGGATGGATGAATGAGCGATTGGATGAATGAATGAGTGAGCGAATGAATGAATGTGCGAATGAATGAATGTGCGAATGAATGAATGTGCGAATGAATGAGAGAATGAATGAATGAGTGAGAGAATGAATGAGTGAGCGAATGAATGAGTGAACAGATAAATGCATGAGTGGCTGACTGAACTAATGAGTAAATGAATGAGTGAATGAATCAGTGAGTGAATGAATGAGTGTGTGAATGAGTGAGTGTGTGAATGAGTTGAATGAGCAAATGAATGAGTGTATGAATGAAGGAATGAGTCAATGGATGAGTGGACGAATGAATGAGTGAGTGGACGAGTGAATGAGTGGATGAATGAATGAGTGGATGAATGAATGAGTGGATGAATGAACTAATGAGTAAATGAATGAGTGAATGAATCAGTGATTGAATGAATGAATGAGTGAGTGGATGAATGAATGAGTGGACGAATGAATGAGTGGCTGAATGAAGAAATGAGTGAATGAATCAGTGATTGAATGAATGAGTGAGTGGATGAATGAGTGAGTGGATGAATGAGTGAGTGGATGAATGAGTGAGTGGATGAATGAATGAGTGGATGAATGAACTAATGAGTGGATGAATGAACAAATGAGTGAATGAATCAGTGATTGAATGAATGAATGAGTGTATGAATGAATGAGTGCGTGATGAATGAATGAGTGAGTGATGAACGAATGAGTGGCTGAATGAACTAATGAGTGAATGAATGAACTAATGAGTGAATGAATGAACTAATGAGTGAATGAATGAACTAATGAGTGAATGAATCAGTGATTGAATGAATGAGTGAGTGTATGAATGAATGAGTGAGTGAATGAATGAGTGAGTGGATGAATGAGTGGATGAATGAATGAGTGAGTGGGTGCCTGAACTAATGAGTAAATGAGTGAGTGAATGAATCGGTGAGTGAGTGAATGAATGAGTGAGTGGATGAATGAAGGAATGAGTGGATGAATGAGGGAATGAGTGCATGAATGAGTGAATGAATCAGTTATTGAAAGAATGAGTGAGCGAATGAATGAGTGAGGGAGCGAGACTGTGGATGACATTCTCTGTCACACACTTTCTTCCTGCGAGTTCCTGTTTCCGAGAAGTTCCAGGTTGCCTGGGCTCCAAACTCACCTCCTGACTGTCTGAGCTCAGGTTCCTCCGGAGAAGACCCCATGGCAGGGACTCAGAAGCAAGCGGCTCACCTGGGGAGCGATCCCAGCAAAACCAGTGGGGCTGTCAGGAGCAGCACAAGGAAGGGACGGGGGGCAGAGCAAGTCAGCAAGCGAGGCCCCTGGAGACCGGGAGCAAAGGGAGGACCTGCCCAGCAGCCGGGAGTCCACCGGTGTGTGCACAGGGGGCCCAGGGGCTGGGGGGGTTGGGGGGGTTGGGGGTCGTGGTCTGTGGGGGCCAGAAGGATGTGGGGGATGGGGCATGTGGGGGACAGGGGCCCAGCAGCATGGCTCCAGCTCCCTGCTAATCAGGGTCTCATTCTAAAGCTGACCCTCTCCTCGCAGAATGCTGCCTCTTTCTGCAAAGGAGAGAGAGTTCTCCTAGAAAAGAATTCTGCACGTCTTTTGAAGTCTCGGGCCTCACGGTCCGCTAGAGAGGTTGGAGTCCCTTCCAGTTCCTGTCTTTAAGCCCAAGGTCAGGATGGGAAAGTCGGCGCAGGTGTTTCCTCCGCTGCGGGCGGGCCTTCCCGGCCGGGACCCCACTCCCGATGTGTGCGCTCTCCTCCTTGCTCCCCTTGCGCCGAGACCAGGGGGCCCTGCCCGCGCGTGCGCTCACACATGCTCGCACGCACCCACTCACACTCACACATGCCCACGCGGGCTCACTCACTCTCTGCCAGCGCTGCCTCCGCGGCCCCCAGGAGGGGCTGCCCCTAGCCGGCGCCTCCTCCCTCGGTGTGTGTGCTCCGTTCTCCAGGAGCCTGCTGGCGCTGCGGGCGCTGGTTTCCTGCCAGGGGCTGCTGCCGCTCGCAGGCGCGCGTGGGCAGCGGGCTCACAGCTCCAGGGACGGGGCTGAGGCTGCCGGGCAGGGCTCCAGGATGGAGACGGCGGGGTGATGGGGAGGACACCTCTCGGGCCTCTGAGGGCATCTGCCTGGGAAAGGAGCGCGGACCCAGGCTTTCCGCCGTGACCCGCCAGGTGGGTCCCCGCCCCAAGCACCGAGTGTCCTGGGCACTCGGGCTGGGAACGGCGCAGCTGAGACAGCCAGGGAGGCCGGCGGCCGAGGGCGGTCGGCACTCAGGCCCGACCTTCCCCCGAGAAAAAGCGTGAGGACTTCCTCCAGGTTCAAACCTATCAGGTTCCGCTGCATGCGTTTATTTTAGGGCTTAACGCTCCCCGGTCCCCCAGAGTGCAGCAGGCTGGAACTTTCCGCCTGTCTGGCACCGCCCCTAACACTGCAGACCCAAACCCCAACGCCTTTCCCTCCTTGGTCGACTGCCGCCCCTTCTTCTGGGACTCCTGGTCAACAGATAACACCGCCGTCTCCTCCGAGTGTGGCGTCGGCCTCCTGCTGGCTCCGGGGCGCGCCTGGGCGAGGGCACGGCCCGCCCCGCCTCCCCTCTGACTTGCAGCCTCGTCCCCGGGCTGTTTGTTCATTTCCGGGAGCCGCGTTCCTCACTGAGCCCTCCTCGTCTTCCCCGGGAGGTCATTTCTCCTCTGCGCCTTTAACGCCTTCTGTCACGTCTTTACTTTTGACGATTCTTTCTCTGAAGTCCCTAGGAGCCTCATCCTGTTAGTTGTGTGTCTGCTGGCATTTGCCCACGCGGGATGTTGCCCTGAGTGTCTCGCAATTCGGGTCTGTAAAGCCGTCTCGGCTGGGGCTGCATCGGAGAGCACCCTACGAGGCTTGAACCCTCTCAGCAGTGGCCCCGTGGACGTGTGGGGCTGGGTCCCAGCCCTTTGTCCTGTAGGTTTCTGCAGTGCCCTGGTTTCCATGCACCGAGTGCCTCTCACTCCCGGTCCTGACCCTGCCCGTTGCCCCTGGGGCAGAGTCGCCCTGTGGAGGAGCCCTGCCGGACTCCGAGTGTGGGTCTGGTGGTCACCCACGCCTCAGACAGGCCGCCCGCTGGAAACTACTACTTACGGGGCTCCTTTCTCAGCTCTGAGCTTCACAGACCGACATTCCCACCCCAAACCCACCATGCAGGTAGGAAGTAGGCAAACACACCTGTTTCACCTGAGAGCAGCCCTCAGGCAAGGTTTCTCCCGGACACCCTGGCCCTGAGTGTGCAGCCCGATGGGGTCCCACTTCCTGCAGGGCCCCTGCCGACTTGGCCTGCCTGCCACGGGGGTACAGCCCACCCTCCGTCTCACATGAGCACCTCTCAGGGACCTCGCACCCTGGCGCTTTCATCAGCAAGAGTGTGTGTGGGGCGGGGGGTGGGATCTGAGGTGTTTCGTTTTGCCGTCACGAGTGAAGTCGCCCCTCGTCTCGTAGGTTCCAGAGCCACTCTCCCTCCCCTGCCCCGTGAACTTGGTGACACCTTGTCCATTGTTTCTGCTGAGCAGTCAGTCTCTTTCCTAGACTCTTAAAGAGTAGCACACCAGTCACATTTGTGCTTGTGCACGTATATTCTGGGGGAAGTGAACTTGACAGCAGGAGACCCAGCTTCTGCTGGCTACCCAGTCTTCTCACTGATGATTGTGATGGGGTTTCCTGCCTGCCAAGAATTGGCACACGTTTGATGTGGCTACAAAAGGAGCCGGCCAGCCCAGTCTACGATTTAGTGCGTGGCCCCACAGGGACATGGAGTGGGAGGAGTCAAACCGTGGGCCCCCGGCAAGGATGACAAAGTCTCTTAGGTTTAACACGCCCTCTGTCCCCTTTGTCTTCACTGGGTGACTGTCAGGTAACAGGCTGGTGCCTGGCCCCAGCCCAGATTCCCAGAGGCAGCCTCTGCAGGGCGGGCTTCCTCCCGCCAACCCCCCCCACCCCCCTGCAGGTTAGCTAGTCTCTAGGAGGTAAACTGAGGCCCACCACCACTTAGCCAGGGTCTGGGAGAAAGGCTGGGGTCGCCATTTGGGTCACCTGCAGATGGCAGGAGTGCCAGAGGGAAGATGAGAGGGCGGGCGGAAGGGAGTCCTTGGACCCAGGGAGTCCCCCAGCCTAACGCACTCTCCTTTCCATTCACAGGCCCAGCCTCCTGACCACGGCGCCGCGCATGGGGCCATGGCCCTGCTCCCCGGGTCCGCGGAGCCCCCGGGTGGCAGCAGCAGGGCCCACGCCCGGCACATCATCATCAATGTGGGCGGCTGCAGGGTGCGCCTGGCCTGGGCCGCGCTGGCCCGCTGTCCCCTCGCGCGCCTCGAGCGCCTGCGCACCTGCCGCGGACACGAGGAGCTGCTGCGCGTGTGTGACGACTACGACGTGAGCCGCGACGAGTTCTTCTTCGACCGCAGCCCCTGCGCGTTCCGCGCCATTGTGGCGCTCCTGCGTGCGGACAAGCTGCGGCTGCTGCGCGGCCCGTGCGCGCTGGCCTTCCGCGATGAGCTGGCCTACTGGGGCATCGACGAAGCGCGGCTGGAGCGCTGCTGCCTGCGCCGCCTGCGCCGCCGGGAGGAAGAGGCTGCCGAGGCGCGCACCGGGTCGCGACCTGCGGAGCGCATGGCGCCGGGAAGTCCCGGCCGCCCCCTGGGGTCCCGGGGGCGGCTGGCGCGTGGCCGGCGGCGCCTGCGCGACTTGGTGGACAACCCGCACTCGGGGCTGGCCGGCAAACTCTTCGCCTGCGTGTCCGTGGCCTTTGTGGCCGTCACAGCAGTCGGCCTGTGCCTGAGCACCATGCCGGACATCCGCGCGGAGGAAGAGCGGGTGAGCGCGGGCCGGGACCGGGCGGGGCTGGGGGCTGGGGCGGGCTGGGGCGGGCTGGGGCGGGCTGGCCCGGGGTGCAGCTAGCGGGCAGAGGCCTGGGCCTGGAGGCAGCCGGGTTTAGGGAACGCCCACTGAGTGGGGTCTCAGAAACCTCCTGTCGCTGGTGGCGCAACTACAAGCGCTGGGTCCCCGTGGTGTGCTCCTTAGTGCGCCCTGGGCGCCCCCCTCCCCGCAGGCTGCCATTGCTGCGGGGCTGTACGCTCCCAGGAGATGCTGGGATTACAGGGACGTCCAGAGCTCAGCCAGGCTGTCGCGGCAGCAGGCCCCTCCCGGTACCCCCTACCCCCAGGCCCTGGAGACTTGGTCAGCAAGGGGCTGAAACACCTCGTGTCTTGAAGACTTGTGCGTCTTGGACCCAAAGGGTGTGGGCTCCACTTCTCTGAAGGTGTGACAGCCAGGCCAGGCTCGGGCCTCAGGCGACCCAGGTGCTGGCTTTGTCCAGAAGGGGGCGTTGTTCTGAGCACAGGGTAGGCTTCCCATCCCCCGTGTCCTGTGGGAATGCCGCGTGGGACCCTCCAGGGAATGTCACTCTCCAGGCAGCGGCTACATGCCCAGGACACACGGTCAGGGAAGCCTGGGGTTTGCGCAGTCCCAGCGAGAAGAGGGCACTCTGGGTGCCTGAAGGACGTTGCTGAGTGTTGCCCTGTGCTTCCTGATGGAGGCCGGGGTGGGGGGCCAGGGTGGGGTGAGGGGCCGTCTCGCTGCAGGGGCTGGTGCCGGCTCCGCATGGAGCCCTCCCTCAGGCAGGCCCCGGTGCTGAGGGTCGTGGTAGAGCTCCCCGGTGAGTCCGCGCAGCGTGCAGACAGCGAGGAGCTGGAGGGGACGGGCCACGTGCCCCCGGACCCCGGCCGTCAGCTGGCGTGGCCTCGGGCGTGGCCGCTCTGGCTGGAGGTGGAACTTGAAGGTGACCTGCAGGAGCTGGGCTGGGCACCTTCGTTTGGGGCTTGCAGGTCCGCCCCTCGGGCTCCTTCCAGCCGTGGGAGCCAGGACCGAGTGCCGGGTTCTGCTGCTGAAAAGACGCCCGCCAGATTCCGGTTGTCAGGGCAGCGGCCACGCCACACAGTGTGTGGAGCTGGAGTCACTTAGACGAGGGCCCGGGACGGGAGGCATCGGGGCTGCTTCCGCCGGTGGTGGCCAGGCCGCCCTCACCGAACCCTTGGGCGACCGTGTCTGCGTGTCTGGGTCATCCTCGGCGCCCCATCCTGGAAGGCAGCTCGCACAGCTGGTCACGGGTGCGAGGGCCCCTTCTGGAGGCCCCAGGCGGGCCCCAGAGGCTGCCTGGGAAGAGCCCCCGCCCACCCGGAGGCAGGCCCTGCCCACCCCAGACAACCCCAGACCAGGGTGCAGAGGGCGGCCCTCCCTGTGCCTGGCGCCCCTGGGTCGTCCATGTGAATCCGGGGCTGGGAGCGGAGGTGCCGGCGTCGGCGGGCTGGCTTCGGGGAGGCTCCAGCGAGGGTCCTCTGCGCCCTTCCCACGTGTCCCCATGCCCCTCCTCTGTCCTCGGAGCGGCACCCTGGTCCTTCTCCATCCTGCCTCCGACCCTCTGACCCCCTCACATGAGGACCTTGACCGCACTGGGCCCCTGTAGCCGAGGGCCCTCCTGACTCAGGGTCCTTACCTTCATCGCACCTGCAGGGCCCTCCTGCCAGGGAGGTGAAACAGCCACAGGTCAGGGGACTGGGGCGTGGGTGTCCCCCAGGCCTCGAGAGCCACCCCCAGCTGCGTGACATGTGAGGCAGCCGTTCCTGCCGCCTGTCCCACAGGCCCCGTCTGCGTCTCGGTGCTGCTGACACGTCCCCCGGCCACGGAGCGCGCCTGCCGCCCTGACTCCCGGGGCACCCCTGCGCCCCCACCCCCTGCGCCGTGCTCACGAGGCGGACGGGGGACCTTCCTTCCTCCACACAGGGTCCCCCCCACCTGTGAGGAAGGCTCTGAGGGCGAGGAAACCACAGTGGGGTCTCGGCACTGGGACTCCGGAGCCCCCGGGGCAGAACCGTGGCTTCCGTGCGGACAGCCGAAACGCTCACGGAGTGCAGACCTGTCCGGCGCCTGGCCGTGACGGGAGAGCTCAGAAGTGGTGCCCGGAAGATGCGAGGACGCCCAGTTCCCCATCGTCTTTGAGTGAAGCACTCGCCCTGTGTCCCCAGCAGCTCCCAGCAGCTCCCAGCAGCTCCCAGCAGGGCCTCTGCAACCAAACGAGGTGTGCTTCCTCTCTCTGTGTGTGTGGGCACCCGGGGTGCCCCTCAGCCCAGAGAGAGGGGAGCAAGGCCACCCACCCCATCCTCACTGCACCTGTGTGCCCCCAGCTGCACGGGACCCGGGGCCGGGGCCTCCACCTGCTGGACCTGCAGGGCCCATGCCCGGGGCCCACGCCGCCCCCTCGGAGAAGGTCCTCGCCTCCCAGTGCAGCGCGTGGGCTCCCTCCTCAGCGCCAGCCCACAGCAGGACCATCCACGGCGGGGCCATCCACGCAGCAGCCACGGCTTCTGAGGAAGGAAAGGCTTACGGGTCCCCAGACCCAGACCTTAGGGTGACTCATTCGACAGTCCCCTGTTGTCTGGGGGGTAGCAGCACCAAAACTCTAAGCATCCACAAAAAATTCTGCATTTTCTGATCCCAAAATGCACCCTCTGCTCAACAAGACCCACACCCGGTGGGAGCCTTGCTTCCTGGTGACTCTGGGGAGGGGTGGCCACAGAACCGGTGACAACTGGAGGGCTCTCCATCACCGACGTCCCAGGTTGGAGTCAGCAGACAGGTAGATGTTCTGGTGCCACGTGCGGGGAGGCCGTGGGGGGACTCAGAGCCGGAGGTGGTGGTCTGTCACCTGTCTCTGAGCAGGACCAGGCTCAGTAGAAGGGGTCCCTCTCCAGCTCTCAGAGAGCAAGGCACCCCTGCAGTCAGCCAGGGACCCCAGCCTCCCAGCCCCTGTCACTGTGGAAGCCTCAAGTCAGAGGGGGTGTCCAGACTCCCACTTTCTGCTGCCCCATGGTGTCTTCTCAGGTGGGTCTGCGGCGTTCACGGCTCTGCCTGCCCTGTTCGGGGCCAGGCACCTCGATGGAGGCACCAGCGAGCCTCCAGGTGTGACCGAGCACCCCAGTTCCTGGGGGGTAACCTGAAGCGAGTGTGGACTCTTCTGAGAGCCCATGTCTGCAGTCAAGGTTGTTGACAACGGCACGGTCATTGGGGCTGAGCACCCCCCCCCCCCCCGCCGTGGCCAGGAGAGGTCAAGGTCATGCCCGGGTGTAGGCCGTGGTGGAAGGTGCACAGGACCTGGAAGAGAGGCCTGCAGAGCCGGCGCAGGGCGGGGGCAGAGGCCGGTGTCCCAGCAAGCGGCTCTGGGGTTCCACTGTGCGGTGGTGGCCTGGGCGCTGCTGGGAGACGGTGCTGAGCACCCCAGGGCCTGGCGGAGGGCGGGGCAGGCTGTGCGCCAGCCTGTGGGGAGACCAGGGTGGTCTGGCAGACCCTCGGGGTGGGGCCGTGCTGCGGGGAAGCCACCAGCCACGCCCTCCTCACTGCTCTGGGGTCTGGCTCTGGGCGTCGATTTTCTTTGTTTCGGCTCATGTGATTCAATGGGGACCTGCCTAATTAGTTGTGGATTTCAGGACCGGGATTGCAGCGATCAAACTCCCCGAGGACATTTGGCAATGGCCTGGGAAGCTGGTGATAGTGTTTCCACCGCCTGTGGGTGTGGGTGGGGCTGCTCCCAGAGGCGGAGCCTCGCCGGGCAGAGCACCCCAGAGGCTCAGCCTGGGCTCCGAGGGGCCATCCCTGCTGGAGCCCGAGGGCCCCGCACCAGGCCTGAGTCCTGCTGTCCCTGAACAGCCAGGGTGCCGGTCACACCCCCGCAGGCAGCTCGCAGAGCACCCACTGCCCAGGCCCTGCCCGGGGACCCCAACGGAGCAGGAAGGTGTGGGTAAGAAGGTGGAGCAGCATCTCTGATGACACGGCCCCAGAAGGGCCCGGAACCCCGGACCTTCTGTGCAGGAGGCCTTGGGGTGCGCCCCCAGGGCTGTGGGCGGACCTGAGCCAGGGCGGGGGGCCTGGGACGGGGGCAGCAGGTCCCCAAGCAGCTTGTGGTGGTGGGAGGGGCCTGTGGGGGGAGCGTGTGGTCCTGGATGCAGAGTCAGGGCACGAAGCCCAGGGTAGACGCTGACAGAAGAAAAATGAAGTCAAACTATACATTCGCAGTCAGTGGCATGAGTGAAGTATCTTCCTCTGGGCACTCGGGGAAGCTAACCGTCCCTCAGCACGCAGTGGGGGAGGCCCACAGGCCCATAGGCCCACAGGCCCACAGGCCCAGTGCTGTCTGCAGGCGCTGTCTGCACGGCATCCTGTGGGCCGCCGCCCGCCGGTCTGTTTGGTGCCCATGACAGACTGATGGAGACGAGGGCCTCGGTGTCCAGAAAATAGAGGCAGCAAAGGGGCTCGGACACGCTGGGGACAGAGAACAGGAGAGCCTGGGGGCCTCGGGGTCCTGGACCGACCCCAGCCAGGACCCGCGGCCCGGCTGCGGCGGGGGCTCCGCTGGGGCCCTCCCCGACTGTTGGCTTCCGGAGAGGCCTCCCTGCTGGTGGCCCCCACCTCCTGCTTTCCTGGAACCAGCCGCGTGCTTGGCAGGGCTCACGCCGCTGAAGTTCTGATGCTCTGAAATGAGAACAAGGCCGGGGCGGGCACGCACTGGGGCCAGGCCTCTCCCGGGAGTCGGCCGCCAGCCGCCCCAAGGCCTCTGTGACGGACGAGACTCGGCCCTGAGCTTTCGTGTGTTTTCACTAGGAAATAGAAACAGTGCCAGCTGGATGCCACATGGGGAGGCCGTGCCTTCCAACGGTGGTTTCCAAAACGCTGCTTTTCTGAAAGCGAGCTCGGCCCGCTGTCACCATCCCTGGCCGGTCTGTGGCCAGGCCTCCTCGGCCTGGCGCGGATGGCCCCTCCAGGGCGCTGCTGGCGCTCCAGCCCGAGGGTGTGGACCTGCCTGCAGCTGGGTCCCACAGCCCGAGGGTGTGGAACATTCCGAGCCATCTTGTGCTTGGGTGGGTTTTGTGGCGGTGGATGACGCCGCCCGCACGGGGGCCAGGTACGCACTCACAACCCTCCCCACGGCCCGTGTGTCTGCAATTAGCTCGGAGTTCACGCGTCCTTGAGCTGCTTCCTCGGGGGCAGCTGACTTTAGTTCTTGAGCCACGAGTCACTGGAGGAGGCCCAGTTCCAACCCTGGAAGAAAACACATTCGAAAAGGAACTGGAACCCTTTGGCCCCCAGGAGCAGCCAGCTGGGCAGCCATCAGCAGGATGCTCTGTCCACCCTGGTGGCCAGTCTGATGGGAGCCGGGAGCAGAGCCCGTGCTGCACAGCTGGCCGGGCCGGCGGCGTTTCAGGGACGCCCAGCTGGGCCGGCAGGGCCACGGGGGCAGCTGCGCTTGGTGTGCGGGCCTTGACGAATGCATACAGGCACCTGGCCGGGTTCACGAAAGTCGTGGGCATCTGCGAAACACAAGCAAAACCCAGACTTGTCTGGTCGGGGGAGGGGGCGTCAAAACCTGGTGAGCCAGCTGAAGGGAGATTTATTTCTGACCCAATTTGGGCCAAATAGGCCAGATGTGTCAAACTATGATAAATCAAGGTCTGTTTTCTGGGTTAAAAGTTCCAGAAATAGCTTCCTACAATTTACCTGCACAGCTGGTCCTTAAGGAGAGGGTGGGGGAGGGGTGTGGGGGCTCCCACTGGCCTGTCTCCTCCAGAACCCACCAGGGTAGCTCCTCCTTTGTGGGCAGGGGTCCTTCCCGGACCAGCCCCCACAGGGGCCCAGGGACTGCAGCATCCTCTCCCCAAACACGGCGGTCACGACGCCCCCGGGGGGCTGACGCCGCACCTGGCTGGGTGCCTGTGCCAGGACATGGGGGCCAAACGAAGGGCATTGGGGGGGGTGTGTGTCTGGGGCTGTGGGTCATGGGTCACGGCACCACCACAGGCTCCCTGGGCTGAGGTCATCAGGCTCCTTCTGACCAGGCCGAGGCCTGGTGTCGTGCCTGACCTCCACCCGTCTCCCATCAGCCAGCCAGCCCCCACCCCGAGGATGGGGGTCCCCTCCTCCCTTCCTTGGGCGGAGCACAGGTTTCCAGCCAGCTCTGTCCCAGTCCCCACGGGCCCCAGCTGGGTCTTGACTGAAAACTTGTGGACCTGGTAGAAAGGTCCTCCTGCTCCGTCCTGAGACACCCTCTACCCTCTGGGAGCTTAGACCCGGCTGGACACGGGGCATGGCAGAGTCAGACCCCTCCTGGTGACCCCCAGGCTCGATGTTGGGGCTCAGAGCCCCCACCCGCAGCCCCATGCGGCCCAGGACCAGACCCAGCGTTTCCACTGGCCCAGGCAGCCCTACGTAGCAATGGGCCTTCACTGCCCTCAGGCAACGAACAGGCATCAGAAATGGCTGGAACGAAACCTGCCCGACGCCTGGAAGCAACAAGCGCACTGTGTCTCCTGAGGCTGTGTGCTCTGCTGGGTGTGGCACAGGCGGGGACGGGGGGGAACACCCGTCCCCATGGCCACAGCCTCGGAGACCCTTCCCCCAGGCCGCCTCCCTGGCTGAGCTCCAAGCCAACGGAGAGCCACAGCGCAGTGGGGCTCTTGTTCAGGGGTGACGCCGGGTGTGGGGTGGGAGGCCCAGCCCAGGAGGGTCTGGAGTGGTGCTGGGGGTCAGAAGCCGAGGGCCTGTCTGGGGCGCCCCCTCGTGTCCGGGAGCCCCCTGGGGAAGCCAGTCAGTGGGCAGGGTTTCCGGGCCCACCCCAGGGACCATGACCAGCGCAGCGGCCACGGTGCTGGGCTCGGACAGCTCGTTGCTGGGGAGTTCCCCTCCACGCACTCCTCACCCAGCCCCGAGTGCCGGTCCCCGGGGGTTTGCGGGGCCCCGTTTGCCCGGTTCCTGGCAGACCAGTGATGCACAGCGGTGCCTGGCATGGAGAGACGAGGCAGGACTTGGGGAGCAGCCCTGGGGGCCTCGAGTTCCAAGGTGTTGAAAAGCTCACCGCTGACCCCTGACCTGGTCTCCATTTGAGGCGTCAGGTGGGTCTCGAGCCGCTGTCTCTGGGTGGCAGAAGGGCACTGCTGCCCCCCGGCCCCACAAATCACCTGCTGAGAGGGCTCGGGCAGCTGGTCAGGCGGGAGGGTCTGTTCTCAGCGCCCAGAGGGACCCGAGCCACGTGCAGGGCCCTGCAAGGCGCAGGAGGCCGAGTGGCCCCGGCAGGGCCCCCACTGGTCTCGTCTCCAGTGTGAGGCGGCCCCCAACTCAGCACACGGCCTCTGCTCAGCGGCTCTTATCCACCCCATCGCTTGGGTCCGGCCCAGCGGCAGGCAGCTGGGGCAGCCCTGGCTGCCGAAGCCTCTCTCCTGCAGGGACCCCGGGCTACAGCCACTCGGGTGCCGCACGGAGGCTGTGGTCCCGTGGCAGACCCCTGCCTGCCCTCACAAATTTTCGTAGATTTTCTTTTTTTATTCATCTATTCTTTTATTGAGTTTTTAAAATAGATTTTATTTATTTATTTTTAGAGAGGGAAGGGAGGGAGAGAGAGAGAAACATCAATGTGCGGTTGCTGGGGGTTATGGCCTGCAACCCAGGCATGTACTCTGGCTGGGAATCGAACCTGGGACACTTTGGTTCCCAGCCCGCACTTAATCCACTGAGCTACACCAGCCAAGGCTCGTAGATTTTCTTGATTGCCTGTTCCATCTGCTGCTCACCTTCAACCATTTCCAGAAGCTCTGGCTGTTTTTTAAATGCTTTCCACATTTGCTGGGGAACAGGTCAGCTGAGCTCCTGTGGAAATTTCATCTCCAAAGGAATGTTTTTTTACAGGAATGGGGCATTTTTGTGGATATCCCTGGAGCTCCCCCAGTGGCAGGCTTGCATGGGCTGGGGTCGCGAGTTGGGCCCCCCAACCCCAGTGTGACATCCCCCATCCTGGGGAAGCAAGGACGCGGGCCTCCCAGCCCCCAACACGTGTCCCTCTCCTCCCCAGGGCGAGTGCTCCCGCAAATGCCGCAACCTCTTCGTGCTGGAGACCGTGTGCGTCGCCTGGTTCTCCTTCGAGTTCCTGCTGCGCTCGCTGCAGGCAGAGAGCAAGTGTGCCTTCCTGCGGACGCCGCTCAACATCATCGACATCCTGGCCATCCTGCCCTTCTACGTGTCTCTGCTCGTGGGCCTGGCTGCGGGCGGCGCAGCGCGGGCAGGCGCAGGCGCGGGCGGCAACAAGCTGCTGGAGCGCGCGGGGCTGGTGCTGCGGCTGCTGCGCGCACTGCGCGTGCTCTATGTGATGCGCTTGGCGCGCCACTCGCTTGGGCTGCGCTCGCTGGGCCTGACCGTGCGCCGCTGCGCGCGCGAGTTCGGGCTGCTGCTGCTTTTCCTCTGCGTGGCCATGGCCCTGTTCGCGCCGCTCGTGCACCTGGCTGAGCGCGAGCTGGGCGCGGGCCGCGACTTCTCCAGCGTGCCGGCCAGCTACTGGTGGGCGGTCATCTCCATGACCACCGTGGGTTACGGGGACATGGTGCCGCGCAGCGTGCCCGGGCAGGTGGTGGCGCTGAGCAGCATCCTCAGCGGCATCCTGCTCATGGCCTTCCCCGTCACCTCCATCTTCCACACCTTCTCGCGCTCTTACTCCGAACTCAAGGAGCAGCAGCAGCGGGCTGCCAGCCCTGAGCCGTCCCTGCGCGAGGACAGCACGCGCTCTGCTTGCGCCACCGAGGACAGCTCACAGGGTCCCGACGGCGCCTTAGAGACTGGGGACTCCGCCGACGGCGCGTGGGCGCGCTCAGGGCCGGCCTGACCCGGGCGGGGGCCCTGCCTGCACCCAGAGGTGGCCGTGGCTGGCGGTCACTGGAGGCTGATCCTCTCCAGCTAGAAACAGAACCGCGGTCCTTGCCTCCCACCACACAGAGGGGCAGGGACTGCCCTTGGGGGCAGCACCTCCTGGCGCCCAAAGGGGCCCCCCTCTAGTGGGCGTACCCAGCCACGTGCATGCTGTGAGGAGCAGGCGGCAGAACCAGGCCCCGGCTGGCGCCGGCCCGGAAGTGACGTCGAAAGCCGTCCTGCGCTGTGAGCGGGTCCCTAGGGGGCGCCCAGCCTGTCCTCCTTGCTCGCCTCCCTGGGAAGTCCAGGCTCCTCGGCTGGTGAGTGAGTCCCAGAGCGTCCCAGCCGGTAGCGACACTGGGAGGTCACACCGCCCCAGGCCTCGGCCTGGCTCTTCCGCCTGGAGGTGGTCGGAGCAGGGGTGGGGGTGGGGTGCACCGGCGCGCAGTCCGGGAGGAGCAGTCAGGGGGCAGTTCCCAGGGGAAGGGGGCAGTCCCCTCCTGCCGCGTCACCCGGGTGGGCTGTGCCCCGCGGGAGGAAGGCCTTCCCGGGGCACCCCGCTCTGCAGAAGTCCGCATCCCTGCCAAGCGACAGGCACAGAGGTGTCACGTGGATGCTCGCAGCCTCCCAGTTCCTTGGGGGTGCAGCCCTGCCCTCTGACCTCCGCTGGCCCTGTCCTGCGGGGGTCTTCCTGGGTCGCCTCCTCACGGGTGTCCCCTGAAACGCGCCACCCTTTCAGCTGCCAGGGGACTGCACCCGATCCGCTGGGACCCTCGTCTCCAGTAGGGACACTTCCCCGGGGCTCCAGGCCTAGAGGGGGTTCGGGGAGGAGACGTGGGAGGGGGCCCTGGGCCTTGAGCTGCTAGAAACCTGTCGTCACTGAGGCGGGAGCCTTTTCTCCTTTGGGGGGGTGGAACCCGCCAATCCTTGAGCTGAGCTGTGACTCCTGCCAAAGACCCAGCTGCAGGGGATCCTGTACCACTCAGAGGCCCACCTTCCTCACCCCAGAAGCAGGGCACCTGCCCACCACCACCCCTCCTGCCTTTTGGCGGGGCCCGGGTGGGGGCTGAGCTGGGCAGGGGGCTGCGGGCCAGGGGGTGGCCTCCTGTAGAATGTTCCCGCTGGTCCCCAAGGGCAGCACCGGCACCCTCCTCAGGGCACAGGGGCTCGGGGGCCAGGAGGGGGCTCCTCTGCTCACAGGGAGTCTGGCCATGCAGAGTGTGGGGCCCTGTACCTGGGGAGCACCCCCGCATGCAGAGCCCAGGTGGCCCTCCTGTTCCAAGTACCCCTGGCCTCTGGCTGCCCGCCCCCCACCCCCCCCAGGATGGGGCTGAGTGCTCCAGGGGACAGGCCAGCATGGGAGCAGGCGGCAACCCGTGCTCAGCCACAGGGACAGGCTGGCTGGGCCACCGTGAGTGAGGAGCGTGGGTTTCCCTGTGGTCTTCCTCCTCACTCCCAGCCACGGGTCAGTTGGCATGGGACTGCCCGGGCCCCACCGACCGAGTCTTGGTCAGTGTCAGGTGGACAGGGGCCCGGGAAACAAACACCGGGGTCTCACCAGCAACCAAGAAACTGCAGGGGTCACACTGAGCTGAGGGTCCCCAACCACGGGAGGCGAGGCCTGTCCCCCACCGTCCAGGGTGCCCGTGGAAGCCCACAGCCGGCGGGGAGATGGGGCTGTCCAGGGTGGGCTCCGGGGCTCGGCACCTGGCCCGACACCTGTCGCCCTGCCTGCGTGCACAGACAGGCCCGCCCAGCTGCCTGGTCAGCTGTCCACCCCGGGGGGCCCATCTCACAGGACGGGCCAGATCGGGGCCCCAGGAGGGGTGCCAGTCCAGCCCAGGGGACGTGACACTTCTGGGCAGAGGCCTGTGTAGGGGGCTGGCTCTTCCCTGCAGACCCTCGTGGTGGAATAAGAACACGTGCCCTGGGACCTGGGTGCCCCTCGGACTGCCGGCCACCCCGCGTCCGCCTCACACAGTGTGTCGATCCAGAGTCTCCGTACTGACAGAACCTCAGGCACTGCGGTCACCACCGTAATCAGCGACATTTTAATTTGGAGGCAATTACTGCTACAGACATCTCCCTTCATTATTTTTTAAATAAACATTTTCAAAGCATCTTACAAGCCAAAGGACTAAGCAGGAGTCTCACTCCAACATTCGGGAGCTTTTGAGGAAAACTCAGGCGGAGGAAACAGCTTCTCACTGGCCAGCGCAGACGCCTCGAGCGCCGCGGCCTCGGGCAGTGCTGGCAAGGCACAGAGGGCCCCTCCGCCCAGCAGAAGGGGAAGTGCTGCCTGTGGGAGCCACACGGAAGCCTCTGGAACTCGTGGCATCTGGGGGCCTGGGAGCCGGTGCAGGGCTGGCCCGGCGGCAGAGGTGCCCGTGGACGATGGAAGGTGGACAGCCGTGGGTGACGAACGTCGGACCAGCGGCCTCACCACCGCCACCTGCAGCCAGCACAGAGAGCCGTGCGGACAGGAGAGGGTGGGCAGGGGCGCCCGCGCCAGGCCACCCTACTGCCCTGGAAGGTCACTTCAGGCCCCGGAGCTCAGAGTGTGGGGTGCGGGGCCCCGAGGTGCGTCCCTGTCCTGGCAGACAGGCGTCACAGGCCGTGTGCTGAGATGCTCCTCGCACTTCCCGGGAAAGAGGGGAGCACCACTCGTGCCGCCGCCCGCACCCGCCACGCCCTCGAGGGCTTGCAGAGCGCCCAGGCTCCGGGTTAAACGCCCCTGAGCGTGCTCCGGCCAGCGCCCGGCTGGCACAGATGCAGGTGGCTCCCTCGCCCCCTGTGGGAGGAGGCCAGCGCAGCAGCAAGGCCTCCAGGGCCGAGCCGAGGTGAACGGAGGGCAAGGGCTGGTTCCCAAGCCCCGTGAGGGTGAGGCGGCAGTGCTCCAGGTGGCCCAGGCAAGGCCACCCGGCCAGCGGGACTGGGACACACGTCACGTGCATCGCTGCGGCCCCCCTTCCTCGTGACCAAGCGCCTGGGCCACGCGCTGTGTGCCGGGCTCACCCCGCCCCAAGCCCCTCGCCGCACGCTGTCCCGCAGCGTGTCTGACCGTGGGCTCTGCGTGCTGGGGCCTGAGCTCTCCCTGCGCCGTCTCCGCTCTGTGCCTCGGGCCGGGCCGGGGCTTCAGGTCACATCCGGCTGCGGCCGCCTGCCGGGCCTCCTGACGGCCCGTCCTTCCTGCAGCCGCCTGCTCCACTGTGTCCCGGTCTGTGGGCCTCTCCCCGGGTCCCCAGTGCTCTGAGAGCAGGTGGGTGTGCAGCCTGCTCCCCCAATGCCTGGAAACCACGGCCGCCCCCGGCGGGGGGACGCCGGCCCTCCAGCGAGCAAGCCCGGCCAGGGCGCCCGGGCCCCTGCCCGCCCACAGGCCCAGGAGCCCACGCGGGAGGACAGGGGACCAGCCGGTGCCTGCGGCCAGCAGCCACACATCCTTGTTCTCCGGGCCCCTCAGAGGGCCTTGGCACTGGTGGGGTGCACCGTGTGGGGGCTGGGCTTGGAGGGGCGGCGGGCGAAGGCGTAGGCCTGCGCGAGGATGGCCAGGTCCACCAGCACCTGCAGCAGGCCGCACACGGAGAACTGCAGCGGGGCGCCGTTCAGCAGGAAGTACGCCGTCTTGAAGGTGTCGCCGCTCGTCCACATGAGCACCATCTTGATGCTGCGGAGGCACGGGCCGGGGTCAGGGGGCAGCCGGGGTCAGGGGGCAGCCAGGCCAGCCCCTCCTTCCCGCCCTCCTGTGCTCGAGGCGAGGTCACTGCCTGGCAACGCCAGGGACAGGAAGGCCCCTCGGCTGGGGGGCCCTCGGCCTCCCGGGCAGAGACTGGGCCCACGCGGGGGGGCAGACCCACCACCTCGCAGCGGCACCGGGTGTGGGCTCCTTGGGGGGCACGGGAGGGAGGGCCTCTGCTGGCTCTGGGGGCAGCAGCGCCGGAGAACTCCCACCTCGGGAGACTGGCACTGGCCACAGGGACCCCTGGGACCGGCCTCCGAGGTGCTGGCCTGGCCTGGCTGTGCCCCGTGGGCTGCAGGAGGAGCTTGGCTGGGGGACAGTGGCCCTCTCAGCCCACGCCCCTCGCCTCCAGCCCACAGAGCCCCCCCGCCTGCACCAGGTCCACAGAAGCCACAGAAGTGCCTGGAATGACCCCAAAGCCGCGTCACACACCCCAGGAGGAGCCCACCCGGAGCCACCATTTCGGGGCTCTCCTCCCTGGAAACGCTCCCCGTGGCTGCCCAGACACGCGACCAGACGGACGCACTTCGCGGCCCGCCAGGGGGCCACCCACACCAGCCACACAGGTGGTTCCCTGGGGAGTTTGTTCTGGAAAGGCCAACACGAAGACGGGTCTGCGTTCTCTCTCCCGAGGTCTCCAGCCGACGCTGGCTCGTGACTCCTCCCCGAGGCCGGGCTCACACGGCAGTCACACGTGCACGGCCCCGGGGAGCCCAGGGGCAGTGGGGCCACTCGGCTGCTGGGGCCCCCGGGGCAGGGGTAGGGGAGCTCGTCCCACCAGCTCGAACACAAGCAGGTGCTGGACTCTCGGCTCCCAAGGGCCCAGGCCGCAGCCCTGGTCGGACAGTCGGGGGCCGTAAGGGGGACATGCTGTGAGCTGTGCCGGAGCTGACAGGTGCGGCCTCGGGGTCTGGTTTGCTGGACACTGAGAAACCCGTGCAGAAGGCAGCCCCCCCATGGCACCCTCATGCATGCGTGCCACCTGCCACCCTGAAACGAGACTGGGTGGGCTACGTGGCTCCCGCCTCACAGAGGGGAAACTGAGGCACAGGCTGGTTTAGCGACGCACCCCAGGGCACACAGCAGATGCTGGCCAGGGGGCAGGGAGACAGAGGCTGCACAGCCCAAAGCAGGGCGGGGGGCCGGGGCCACCTGTCGCTGTGCTGGGGCTGCCTGCCCGGGGCCAGGCGGGGCCCTGAGGCACAGGTGCACTCATCACCCGGCCAGCGAAGACACGAGGTCATCTCTGGAGCTGGACTCTGCCTGACGCTCGGGGACACTTTTAGCTACCCGGATGCCTCACCTGCCTGGGCCCTCGGCCGCTGCATGGGGACAGGGATGCGGCTGCCTTGCCACAGCCCCACAACGGCCACCTACATGGGGCTCAGGGAGGACGGGGCCCAGCAGCCAGTCATAGAGCCTCGAAGGGGGACTCTCAGCAAGCCAGGAGCTCCGCCCCTCCCGACACGGGGGCTCCGCAACCCCTGCCCTCCCACAGCGCGGGCACGCAGACAGCCTCAGAGGCCCTGCTCCCGGGTGCAGCGCGCCAGGAGGTCGGAGCAAACACCAAGTGCGGAGTGGCCAGGTCTGCCCTCGTCCTGGGGGCGGGAGTCCCGCCTTCTGGGGAAGCTCAGCCGGCATAGGCTCCGACAGGGCCCGGAGCCCACCCTGGATGCCTGCCCTGAGCAAAGAGATCCTTGCAGGCAGGCAGTTTGAGGGGGAGGGGCACCGTCACCGCCCAGGGCCCAGGCTTTGCTCTCCCGGTCCAGGCTGGTGCCTGGGAGCTGGGCCCCCAGCTCCAGCTGCCGTGTCCTGCACCTGACCCTCCCCCCACCCCGCCCACCATTTTAATCCTGACCCCAGTGACCTCATTCTTGGCTCCACGTTTTGCCTCCCCAACTGGGCTGCCAGATCACTATTCCCAAAATACCTCTCACCTCACCCCCAGCCTGCCCGGCAGCCAGGCAAGCCCCCCCAGCCCGGGGCCCAGGAGATGACACCCCCCAGCTTCTCCGCAGGGGCTCACGCCCACACGGCCCAGACCCGGCCCTCCTCCCCACCCCGGAGGAGCTCTCAGCAATTCGAGCCCGGCCCACAGGTGTCCCGGAGGAGGTCTCAGCCTGGGGGCCCCGGGTGCGACACCAAAAGCATCAGCAACAACATATATTTGTGACGTCATCCAAAGTAAAACCGTTCCTGCCGGGAAGACCGTCTCCAGCAGGGCAGAGAGGGTGGGCAAATCACGAATCTGACGGGGTCCTGGCACCCAGACAACGTAGGGAACTCTGCGACTCGGTCGCAAAAAGACAAAAACAAACTTGAACACAGGCCAAGGACCTGCGTAGGCCTTTCTCCAAAGAAGATGTGCAACTGGCCAATGATCGCATGACAAGGCCGCAGCGTCACCCGTCGTCAGGGAAGCGCGAAGGGAAAAGGCCGAGTGCTGCAGGCCACTCGTGCGAGGGGCCGGGTGCAGACAGACCCACACGGCAGCACCTGGACCCGGGGGCCCAGCGGGGGAGGGTTTGGGGGCACAGGAGGCGTGGTCCCCCAGGGTGCAGACTTCCTTTCGGGGCGATGGCAACGCCCTAAATTAGACTGCGGTGGCGGCTGCGCGACCCCGGAGACAGTGAGATCCGTCCGACTGCACTCTTCAGTGCGTGAGTGCCTGGTGGGTGGCGCCCCAGTCAAGGCACTTTCCAGAGAGTTCCGGCCCCTCTTTGCTGGGCTGCACACTCCGGGCGCGTGTGTGCGTGTAGTGAGTGTGCCCGTGCCCACGCGTGCCTGTAACCACGCACGTGCGCAGCACGCCCCACTCACCCTTCCCTGGCCTGTTTTGTGTCAAAAAGGCACAAAGACAGGCCCTGGGGGCACGGCGGTGAGGTGGCCAGGGCGCGAGACCCGTCCCCCCTCCCAAGACGCCACGGGGCACGGCCACCGAGTGTCTGGCTGGGAGGGGCAGGGCGGCCCAGAGAGCGGGGTTCACGGGGTGGGGGGGAGGCTTGCACCTCGTCCGCAACCCACAGCAGCCGGGACACGAGCCACGCACACCACAGGGGGCAGCCTCCCTGCCCGTCACCGCCTCCGGGGCCTGCGCGGGCGCCTGCCACTCCAGTCCGGGCCGCTGAGCGGCGCTCTCCCGCGATCCCAGCGCCTCCGGCACTCACTCCCCCCGCTTGTCCGAAGCTGCGGCCCCTCTGCCCTCCCACCGCCTCGGGCTCCCCCGTAATCGCGTGCTGGGGCACAGTCTTAAATCTACGAAACGTGGAGGAAAGCAGGGGCAAAGGGCCCACCAGACTCTGCCTCTCAGGGTTTCCTGTGTGAATTAGTAAAGTTACTTCAAAAGCTTCGTCACTGCTTTACTGGTTCAGAAGCAACAATCACTTTACTTTTTTTTTTTTAAGGAAAATCATTTAAAATATCTCTGGCAGTTGCTCCAAGGCAGAAAAAAGCCTGTGTGCGTGTGCCCAAGTGTGGGGCGTGTGTGCACATTAGTGAGCACCTGAGTGCACGGGGCCGGTGTGCAGAGGCACACACGTGCGGGTGCTCCCGACGTCCCGTGAGGGGCAGGTGTGCCAGGCGGCTGGCGGAGCGTGCGGACCTCGGGGGGCGGGGGGGGGGCGTCCCGGGGCCCCTCCCACCCGGCGCGGCCCGGCCCCGCGTCCCAGGGGAGGGAGGGCGCATGCGCATCTCCGCGGCTCAGGTGCCGGTGGTTCCCAAGGACGAGGAGAGAGCACGCAGCCTGCGTTCAGGTACGTGTGACCTTCTGTCGGTGTGTTTGCACACGGGCGTAGGTGCCCGGGTCGCGTGCACACCGTCCACACATCGCCGCGAACGGGAGATCGTTCTCCGGGAAGCGCACGCGCTCTGCCGGACGCTCTGGGGTCGGGCGCGGGTTCCCCGGCCTCCGGCTGCCCAGCTGTGCTGGCCGCTGGGGGCGCTGCGGCGCCGGGGAGCGAGCGGAGGCCCCGGGGGAGGGAGACAGAATGGCAGCCAGGCCGGAAGGGGGATGGGGCAGACACCCGAGGGGAGACGGGGCCGCGTGCTCCGCGTGGGAGATGGCGAAGGGCCGGCGCGGCGAGCTGGGCTGGGAGAAGCCGGTGGAGACGGCCAAACCCCCGTCCCGTCCCCCCCACCCGGGGCGAAGCCGGGCTGGTTCCTCTGCGCCTGTGTTCAAAATTTAGTCCACACCGGACGGACGCGCCGTGTGAGTGTCTCCCACTCGGACGTCTTTGAAATGCACACGTTTGCAGAGGACACCAAGCTGTGACCGGGCTCCACCAGGCCCTGCCCTCCAAACCCGAGTCCAGTCTGCACTCGCCCGAGAAGGAGGATGTTTTCTTCTAAACAGACGCAGGGAGAGGACACCTTCCGGTGTCAGCTCTGGCGCGCGCAGAGTCCAGGAAGGAAAAGGGACCGTGCCCGCCCGTAACAGAAAACCTGTGACCCTCCACAGCCCCGCAGACCGCCTCCTGCACCTCACCTCGCCTCACCTCTCCAGGAGCTGCGGCGTGGGGCAGCACCGCCAGGCCCCACTCGGGCAGAGGCCAGGGCCATAGGCCAAGGGCTCAAGGCCCTGGGTCCCCCATGGCCTGGCCCTGCAGACGCGCTGCACAAGCCCAGCCCAAGTCCCTTCAAGGGGCGGCTCTGCCCGGCAGGCGTCCTGTGGCTCATTCAACGCGACAGCCACGTTGAACAGCGCCTGATGGAGTCGCCCCCCCCACCCCGACCCTGCCCAGCGTGAGTGTCCCAGCGAGGTGATGTGGGTCTCGACGGGCCCGCCCTGCACCTGGCAGACTCGGGGGCCCCGTCCCTGACGGGCCGGCCCTGCTCCGAGGCACGGGCCCGCCCACCACGGCCTTCTGTGCAGGGCCCCCTCCCGGGTCCTCGCACAGACTCGCCCGCACCGGCCAAGCCCCATCAAGGTAACCAGAGTCTCCTCCTCACCTGGGCCTTCTGTCAAGCGCCCTCCTCCTGCATCCCTTGCCCTCAGCACCCCCTGGGAGAAGGTGAGCGGGGCGGGTGGGGGAGCCTGTGGGGAGAGGGCCTGGGCCCCCAGCGGCTGAGGACCACACGTCCTGTACACCCTAAAGTCAGGGTTCCAGGGGACATGCGCGGTCCCCTGACCTGCAGGCGACTGTGGCCTTCCTCTTCTCAGAGCCAAACACTTGCCTTCTGCACAAATCGGTCGCAGCCACGGCCTCAGAGAACGGGAGCTGGGTGAACTGCAAGTGGGACTGGGGACATGCCAGCCCACCTGGGGCTCCGGCAGAGCAGCTTAGACTCCGGCAGGCCGGCCTGGGTGGCGTCTCCCTCCAACACTCCCCCTGCTACCAGTTCTTCAAGAATTAGGATGATCACCCTGGCTGGTGCGGCTCAGTGGACTGAGTGCCAGCCTGCGAACCAAAGGGTCACCAGTTCAGCTCCCCATCAGGGCATGTGCCTGAGCTGTGGGCCAGGTCCCCAGTAGGGGGCGTGCAAGAGGCAACCACACACTGATGTTTCTCTCCCTCTCTCCCTTCCTTCCCCTCTCTAAATATAAATAAATAAAATCCTTAAAAAAAAAAAAAGAATTAGGACGATCGGCCAGGTGCCTGCACTGGACGACCCTCCACATCCATAAGTGTCCCCAGCTGTTCTCGGAGCTTCCAAAGGCGATGCCGGTGGTTTAGAGACCCAAGTACTGCATTTCTTCATTCGTTCATTCAGTAAATACTTTCCGAGCTGCTATAATCTTCCAAACACTGTGTCAGGTGATAGGGAGACAGTGGAACAGGGCGCAACCCTGCCCTCAGGGCCTTCAGGCAAGCAGCTGAGACACCAAAGTAAAACGTCTGAGCACCCAGGCAAGGGCACATCCAGGTCATGGACATTCTGTCAAACACTAGTAAGAGGACTTTCCCAGAGAAGAAAAAGCCAGAGGAGTCTGTGACCACCAAACCAGTCTTACGAGAAATGTTAAAGGGCCTCCTTTAAGGAGAGGAAGAAGCAGGAAAGAAAAAGGAAAGCAGAGGAACATAGTTACAAGAATAAAATGCCTATCGATCCAAAAATCAGTAAGAGGAAGGTCAAAGGGCCAGCCTGCGAGACAGCTGCAGATGCCTGCGCTGCACCGCAGACAAGTGTCCGCACAGAGACAGAGGGTCAGTCAAAACCGCGGGTGACGCAGACTCCGGCCGCCCGGAGGACGGACTCTTCCTCCCTCAAAGCACAACGGGCGCCTGGCCGTGGGGTCCGCGCACAGTGCACTGTGCTCCTGGGCGCTAGCAAGCAGCACGTGGAACTGTAGCTTCAGATGCAACACCGATTACAGGTGCTCACAAGCAAATGAGATACTTCAGTGTGGATTTAGTCCGACACGTCCTGGGTTGTGTCCTGAGAGAGCGCCCGGTCACACAGGGGCCCGGAGCTGCGGCCCTGCTGCTGCGGGCACCGCCTGCTCCCCCCACTCACATGCCTCAGGCTCCGTGGACCGGAAGGAGCAGCTCTCCGATCCCGTGACCTGTCGCCTGCTCCCGAGAGGGTCTCAGCCTCTCCCCACCTGTCACACACACACAAGGCTCACGCGTCGCAAGGCCGGTGGACCCATGTGCTCACACCTGCACTGCTCTCTGACCGGCTGTTTCACAGGTGTAACCGGAAGTAAAGCAGCCAGCTTTGTGCCCATTTGACTTTCACCCAATGCGCGTGCACCTGCTGCCGACGAGGACAGCCGCCGCGCCGTGCGCCCACCCACCTCATGCCCTCCGTGGACCGGTGGCGGTGGTTGCGGTACAGCTGCGGCAGGCCCAGCATGGCCTCCGTCAGCACGGCCAGGAAGCCCAGGGTCTCCACAAACAGCGCCGAGTCGATGGACAGGTACGTGATGTAGCCGGCGACGCCCGCGAAGGCCAGCACGCACTGCAGGTAGTCGGCAAAGCTGCTCCAGTGCCAGAAGTGGTGAGGGTCAAAGTCTAGGGCGAGAGGGGGAGAGGCCAAGGTCAGCGTGAGGGGAGGGACGTGACCTGGGTGAGCGGCTCGAGGTCAGCCTGAGGGAGCCGGATGTGAACTGTGGGCCTCCGCCTGCTCTGCACCGAGGCGCTTCGGAGGAAGCCGGAGTTCCTGCAGGTAACCGCTCAGCGTCACGGGCCGAGTCCCCACCCCCCCCGGCGTGGCACTCCCAGTCCCCCCAGGGCCCCTGGGTCTCTTTCCCGGATTAGAGCGCCCGCCCTTCCCCTCCACAGCCCCTGGGAGGGACGCACAGGTGCTGCTATGCAGGTCGGGGGTGGGAGGTGCCCGCTGTGTGACCCTGAGCCCCAGGGGGATGGCGCCCACCCTGCCCAGGGGCCCCGTGGGGGTCATGCTGTCCCAGGATTTACACAGCCCTTGAGGTGATCCTCATGCACACACCCTGGCTGCTCAGAGAAGCACAGATGGGCCCTGGGCCCCAGGGCACCCTGTGACCCTGCAGACTGAGGGGGTAGGGGAGAGCCCCGTCGCACTGGTGTTTCTGGGCAGCACCCCACTGATGGCCGGGTTATACAACCTCTGGGCTCCAGACCAGGCGGCCCGCCAGCACCCCCGTGTGGCCAGCCCCTGTCAGTTCAGGCAGAGCTTTCCCAGCAAAGCAAGAGAGCTGGGCCCTTGCTGTGGTCCAGGCCCTGGTGCCCCTGGAGGACACAGGATGACCCCCAGCCCGCACAGTGGCAGCTCGCGGCGGCCATGGTGATGACGATAACCTGCTGGAGACAGTGGTGAGAGCCCCACAACGGCCATGGGGCCTCCACACACCCCACTTTCATGGGAGAGACCGTCCTCCGGGGTCCCTGCGCTCACTGGACTCCACATGCCCAGAGAGGCACCGAGTGCCGAGGGCTCAGGCCCCCGGCAGCCACTCGCCTCTCTCACAGAAGCTGCCTGGGGCCCCGAGCTCCTGTGCGCCCCCCCAGCCCAGCCAGCACTGCCCCCCCCCCCCGCCCCCAGGTGCTGTGAGTGCCCAGTACTGTCCTGACAAGGCTGCCCTGGGAAGGCTTGCACACCAGGGCCCACGGCAAGGTCGCCTCGAGGGCCTGGGACCAATCGTTAGGGCAGGACCGCTGGTGGCCATGCAGCCAGCAGCTTCCTCTCAGTCTGGGTCACACCCGAGGGAGCAGGAGAGGGCCTCCCATAACTGTCACCGTGACCTCACGCCTGTGTGACTCGAGATAAGGGGACAGAGGGCCCGGTGCCAGCGCAGGAGCCATCCTGCCCCCTGGGGCTCCCACACTGACCCTGAACCTACACACACACCTGCCATGCAGGCTGCTGTTGGAGCTGACTGCAGACCCCGATAAAACCGCGGGGAACTGTGGGTGGTGAGGCGCGGGCAGCAGGAGATAACCCAGAACCACCTCCCTGGGGAACCCAGCGGAAGGGCAATGCACGGAGGGAAGAGGGAGCTGGAAAGGCCACAGTGGGGGGGGGGGCAGGGAGGGAGGCCTGCCTGGCTGAAGAGGAAGTCACAGCAGATCCGCAGGAGGCAGGGCCCTGGGGCGCCCATGACCGCAGACCCCAGATACCCCACCCTCCTGGGCAGGCAGCAGCAGCAAAGCACTCCCCAGTTCCCTTCTTCTGCACGTTCAAATGCTCAGGGAGGGCCAGGCGAGCCTCCGAGGCAGGCAGCTCAAGGGGCTGCAGCCAGGGGACCCTGGAGGGTCCTGGCCAAAGGCCATCACAGCTGCAGAAATGCACTAGAGCGGGGAAAGGCTCGCAGCACGGACAGGGTCTCTCCCTCAGTCAGGACCCTGGAAACTCCCAAAAGTCACCTTCCAAAGCAGCAGCAGGGGGCGTTCCCTGATCAGGCACCAAGGGAAAAACGAGGGGAAGGGGCTGTGTCCTGGGCCGGGTAGCCCCAGACACCAGGACCATCCCAAGGTGGCTGGACGCAGGGGCCCGCCTGCAGCCCAGGCGGCAGGGCAGAACAGAACAAACAGGTGTACTCGCTGTGTGGAGCAGGCAGCCCTGTGCCCTTGCTGTGGACAGTAAACACGGGAAATCTGAGAAGGATCTGGCTGCAGATCCTTTCAAAGTGCTTCCCAGAAACAAGGATTAATCTCCGGTGGAAAAAGGCGGGACCAGAGGCAGCAACAGCAGGACGCCCCTGACGGGAAAGCTGCCGGGACCCAGGACAATGGGTCTCGAATTGACCCCTGGGAGCCTGGGTCAGGCAACGGCTCCTGAGAACCAGGAAGAGCAAGGGCCGGCTGGACTGAGCCCCTCCTGCTGTTAGGAGGAAACGTGCCGCCTGTGGGGGTCCCGAGCCCTCGAGCCCCTGTTTCCAGGGGACAGATGAAGTACTCGGGTGTGTCCTCTGCGTCCAGTCCGAGTAGAAAAGCAGCAGGCAAAATCAACAACACCAGTGTTGGTTCTTTGAAAACAAATACTGAACTTGAGCAACAGTAGCTGGAATGACCACAAGAAAAGGGAGAGAGGGGAGCCTCAGTCACTAAAGTCAACCACGAAAGAGGGGCCGTCGCGGCCGACCTCGAGGAAACGGAAACAGAAACACAGGGAGCACTAAGAACAACTGTAGCCCCACACGTTAGATAATGTAGGCTTAATTGACAAATTAAAAAAAAACTATAAAAACTAACTCAGCCACTGGAAAACTGAACAGACTTATACTAAGAGACTGCGTTTGTAATTTAAATATTTCCCACAAAGGAAAACCCAGCCCCAGATGGCCTCCCTGGGTAATTCCACCAACATTCAAAGAATTGCTAGACTTGCAATGAGCAGCTAATAAGCCCGGGAGAGATCGTGTACGTGACAGTAAACACAGACAACAATATGGTGTCACAGTCATCCAACTTGCCCAGAGCCTAAACCTAACTATTGCAGCCACCAGAAGCAACAACTGTGTCACCTGACAGGCTGCCGGTCATCGCTGCGATGGCGGTCAGATCGCCACAGATAAATGTCTGCAGTTAACATGTGCACCTTGAGTTTACACAATGTTGTATGTCACACTTCAATGTAACATGTTTTATTAATAAAGAACGGGTGCCAATCCTTCACAAACTTTTCAAAAAAATAGAAAACAGAACACTTGCTTTTCCCAACTTACTTCATAAAACAAGCACTTTCCTGATACTAAAAACCAGAGTCATCACAAGGAAAAAAAAAAAAGGTCAGTATCTCTTATGACTCTGAGCACAGAAACCCTCAAGGCATCACTAGCAGACAGACTCTGGCAGTGTACAGGAAGGACTGTACGTCTTGACCCGATGGGATTTATCCCAAAAATGTGAGGTTGGTACACACACAAAAGTCAATCCATACAATACAGTATAATAATGGAATATAGGACAAAGACCACGTGGTCATCTCAGTGGACACAGAAAAGCATGTGACAAATGTCAATATGCTTTTACGATAAAAAACACTCAACAAACTCAGAAGGTGCTTGCTTAACCCCATAAAGTCCGTCCTACTCAATGGAGAAGCGCCAGCTGCCTCCTCGGTGAGATCAGGAACAAGGAAAGGGCGTCCGCCCAGGTGGCTTCTGGCCAGGCTAATCCGGCAAGGGGAAGAAGTAAAACTGTTTGCAGATGACACAGTCTTGTATACAGAAAACCCTCAGGTATCCACTAAACACCACGACACCTGACACGTGAGTTCACTGAAGCCGCAGGGTACGAGATCAATGCACAAAAACCTATTTTATTTCTACAAAGTAGCAACGAACAACCTGAAATGAGGTTTAGGAGACAGTTCCATTGGCCAGAGCATCAAAATTCTAAAGCTCGTCCTCCGATCCTTCCTCGTTTCCTGCCTTCTCTCTCACGGACCTGCACACAGAGAGCGCACGGGCACCCAGGAGCTGCCCGACAGCAGCAGCAGTGGGCTGGTTAGTCTGCGGAGCCGTGGCCACGCTGGTTAAAACGAGTCACATGCACGGACGAGACGCAGCACGGATGGCAGTGATGACAGACAAGGACAGAGCTGGCGTGCGGTGACCCCTCCGCGTGGGCAGCCCCATGCAGGGTGGTACATACCCAGATACGACCGCCTGGGGGGGGCTCTGGCTTCCTCGTCCTTACTCTCTGCGGCCACGTTTAAGGGGGGGGGGGGACAGGGAGGAAGAGAAGACAAAACAGACGGGTTTAACACAGAGAAGCCGCTGCATCTCTCAGCCTTTTCCGTATTTCTCTTTTTTAATGCTTTATATTTTTTTAAAAGATTTTATTTATTTATTTTTGGAGTTGGGAAGGGAGGGAGAAAGGGAAACATCAGTGTGTGGTTGCCTCTCCTGTGACCCCTACTGGGGACCTGGCCCACAACTCAGGCCTGTGCCCTGACTGGGAATCGAACCAGAGACCCTTCCGTTGGCAGGCCGGCACTCAGTCCACTGAGCTGCACCAGCCAGGGCTGCATTTCTTAAAAAAAAAAAAAATGGAACAGGAAAGTCCACAGACTTTGGTTTCTGTGCATTAGGAAATCCACCTTTGAACTATTGTTCTCCAAACCTGCCCTCTTCCAAAATAAGTGCTTAGAAGAGGGGGAGGAAATTTGGACCAAAACTGAAAAGTAGCCACATTTTCACCTGACTGCCACAGCCAAAGGTGGCGTCTGACTCAGCAGATTCCACTTCTGCCCCCACAGAAGTCAGCGGTCAGCTGCGGTTCAGCCCCAGGGCCAAAACTCCGCAGAAAGCTGCTTGAATAAGCTGTTTTCAGAGGGTCCTCCCTGAGAGCTGGTTCAGCCCTGGGAGGGGAGAGTCTCGGAGGCAACGTGGCAGCCCACCACGGCCACCCAGCCCGGGAGAGCTGCCCCAGACCCTGGAAGACACAGCTGGAGCAGAGAGCCTGCAGGTGGGGCCCCTGCAGGTGGGGCCCCTGCAGGCGGGGTCCCCCGTGGAAGGTGGCTACACAGGAGAGGGAGCCTCCAGCGAATACTGTGAACACCGAGCAGAGCTGGGATCAAAGGTCACCGGCCCCAGGCCATGCAGACTCACCTAAACATGAAGATTGGCAAGTGAACAGCTAAAAGCAAACAGCAGACCTACTGCCCGGCCTTGGGACAGCACTGCGTCCCCGGCCGCCCCGCCTCCCGCCCAGCGGCACCCCTGGGGCTCCTGGACTCTGACTACCCAGAGTCGTGTGGGCTTCCGCGGCCTCTCACTTCTATTTGTTTTTATTTAGACCGATTTCACCAGGCACTGGCAGCTTGTCTAAGGGTCAAGGTCCCAAAAGAGGGAGGGGGAGGGGAGGGGAGGGGTGGGGGGAGACGCAGGAGAGAACCCAGCTCTGCTCCTGTGCGGGTGCCGTTCAGACGCAAACCGCTGTTTGCCTTCCCCGGTGCGGGCCGGGTCGCCCGTGCGAACGGGACAGAAACACTCCTTCCGGAAGAAGGCACACAGAACACCAGAAATCAAGAGGGAGGGTCAGACGTCCACCATCCCACTCACTCCACCGAGAGCCCCTCTGAGGGAGGACCCCCAGGAGACGCATTGCCCTGCTCAGGGTCCCCCCGAGACGACCTGGAGACCTGCGGGCAGATCCCGAGGGAAGGGGGTGTGGGGCGTGGACTCGGGGGGCCCTCCTGTGAGGTCACACAAATGCTAAATCTCAGACGCCTCGTGGCCTGGAGGCCCCCACACCTGCTGCAGCTGGCAGCCGACCTCGCCGCGGGCCCTTCAGACAAGGTCACGCACTGCTCTCGGGTTTCAGAGCCACCACACAGGCATGCTGCACTGCCCACGGCCTCGCCGCCCTCCTGGGCACGCAGGGCAGCAGTAAGACCCCCCCCCCGCCCCTCTGCGGCCACCAGGAGGTCGGTGCCAACGGAGAGGTGAGGCTCCCCGGAGCACAGATGGTGGAGAGAGAGAGACAGGGCAGAAAGCCCGAGTCCGGAGAAGCCCAGAGCCCAGTGCCCAGGGCCCCTCCCCAGGACGGGCCCACTCGCCACACGCTGCTTCCTAGGCAAGGCCAGCGGCGCAGTCGGCACCCGCTCTGGGGGGCCTCCTGAGTGACGCCAGGGCCAGGGACAGAGCCCCCGAGGAGACAGTGGCCTCAAGGGGGAGAACACGCCAGGAGCAGGGCGGCCACCTTCATCGTGCAAGTGACACTGCGTGGCCCAGGCAGCACGCCGGGGCTGCAGGCTGACCTACTTTCCACGGAGGCGGCCGCGGGCACACATTCCTCTCTCTCAAAACACAGGCACCGGGGGGGGGGGGGGCGGGACCGCTCACAGGGAAGATGACCGTCAGGGGCCAAGGCACGGCGAGACCTCAAGTCCACAGACACCCCAAACTGAACACTCTCCGAGGCAAGGACCCGTCACGGTGAGGGCCGTGGTGCACTCGGTCATCAGCGGAACACCGGGAGGGAGGCACGAACCCTCCGCACACAGGAAGCCCACCAGCCTGACGGCCAAGCAGAAGTCAGCTCGGAAGGAGCTCTTCCGAAGAAGAAGGCAACGGCAGGAAGGAGCACCTTCGGCTCCGTGAGCCAGAGCGTCCAGCAGCAGGGGCCGGGCCTGCAGGTCGCGCTGCCCAAGCACAGGCGCCCGGGGGGCAGGTCACCGGCCACCCACACGCTCAGGGCCTTGGGGGCATTGCCAACCAGGCACGCGAGGACCCGGCTGCAGGAAACAGTTTCATGTCCCGGAAAGCCAGAGACAAAACTGCCCCCAGACCCGACGTGACAGGAAGGAGCCCAGCAGGCGCGGGCCCACCGCCCAGTGCAGACTCCAGGCGAGCGCAGCCCCAGCGCCCCTCCCCGTCGGGTGACACCCGGCCCGGGGTCCACAGAAGAAACTGCCATCTTGGGTCGCCTCACATTATGCGATGCTCAAAGTCACATATGTGCTGAGAACAGCAACATCAGTCACGGACGACAGTGCCCTGCGGTGAGACAGGCCGCTCGGGTGACGCAGGGCAGAGGGTCCGCCACGCGCCGCCCCCCCCGCAGACACAGACCGGCTGGGAGGCTGGGGTGGCTCCGCCCCACGTTGCCGGGCACCCACCTGCGAAGAAGCGGCGCTTGACGTTGAGCTCGTTGCTCACGCGGACCTCGGTGCACAGCTTCAGCATCAGCAGCATGGTGACGATCATGACGATGCTCTGCCACAGCAGCGGGGACTCGAAGTGCCTTCCAAACCTGGGGGCGAGGACGCCACGGTCAGAGGGCGCCCCATGCCAGGCGCCTCCTCCGCGCACCCGGCCCAGGTCTGACCGGGCTGGGCAGCCCCTTCCTGCCTGGCTGGGTCACAGCCGGGTGCAGAGGGGCTGGGGCACCCTGACAGCAGGACCAGACCAGCCCCCTCAGCCGGGCCCCTCCGAATCACTCCGAATGCCGCACCCCGCAGACAGGGTGGGAGGAACAAGGGCTCACGACGAGCCAGGCCTGGGTGAGGAGAAGGCGCTGTGGGAAGAGAGACCGGTGCTTGGGGCTTTCTCGGCCAGCGGCCCAGACTGGGGTGGGGGCTGAGGGCCTGCGGGAGGCTGGCCCTTGCTCACCACGGCCCCCAGGCCCTCTGGCCCATGGCCCACGGCCCAAGCCATCTCTTCCACAAAGCGCAGATGCAGCCTCTAAGGCTGTTTGGGGACACTGCTGGTCATGTCGAACAACTGGTCCCCACTGCCTGCCCAGTTGACCCGGGAGGTCGACTCACCCACAGCTGAGGGTGATACAGCGACAGCAAAGGCTCCATGTCACCCTCAGCAGCATCGCAGTAAAACAAGTCAGATGGGGCCCCTCCCACGCCGCCCACTCCCAGCTCTAAGTCCGACGACAGGTAACTTGGGCCGCAATGTGGAAAAGGCCAGTTCCACTTTTTAAATGCCCACAGGAACAACGAGGGAGAGGGACTGGGAGGAAACACCATTAGCGTGTCTCCAAACACAATGCACCGAGAATCATCCAGATGAACTCGGTGTTCGCAGCGAAAATGAGGCTGTTGAACGTGAGTGTCGGGCTGCACCGGCGCGCACGTAGCCGATTTGAGGATGCAGGCCGGCTGAGCGAGACACAGAATTCCAAAAAGCACAGCGTTCCACAAACAAGACACAAGGGGCAAAAGAAATACGAAACACAGTTCAACGCCAGTGATAGTTTTTAAAAGCTAAGTAAAAGAGAAAGATACCATTTTTTAGTCATGAAATTAGTTAAACTTTTTCTTCCTTAGACAGAGGTGTCAGGACAGCACTCTTCCTCTCTGCTCAGGAGTGCGGCTGGCGCGGCCTCTTCCGTCACGGAGGACGCCCTGGCGGGCGGGCGGGCGGGGGCCTGCGCTCAGAAAAGCCCGTGGACGCAGGCTCTCCCCTGGTGGCAGCGCATGTCTGTCTCGCCCCTGGGGAAATACACATTGCAGAGGACAGGCGGTGTTCTGCCAAGCCCAAGCAAGAGTTTCCACAGGAAACATCTTCTCTGCCTCTCACAGTAACGGGAAAAAGTCTTAAGTGGCAGAGAAGTTGTGTATCTACTTCTCTGCGGGGCCTGAGTCCTACGGCCGTTAGCAGTAGAACATCACCCTATCTCTGATACAGTGTTGCTATATCTTTCACACAATGTTTCTAAAGCTTCGATACAGTGTTACCAGGCCTCCAATACAGTGTTGCCGCATTTCCAATACACTACAGTGTTATCGCACCCCTGATTCGATGTTTTCACGCAGTGGGGATGGGCCTGAGGACTGTCTCCATGAAGGCACGAGGCTCTGCAGCACCATCCACACACCCTGCCCCCCACCTGGTCTCTACAAAATCACATGCTTGCAAATATTAGGTACAAGGCATCACTTAGCCCTTGTCCGGGCTTCTAATATCACAAAAGCAAAACCCTGTACATCAGCATTTTATGGAGTATGATCTGCTGAATGCTAGTTTTGCAAAAGAATGGTGAGGATGGTAAGAAATGCGGTGCAGGAGTTCCCCCAAGTTTCCGAAACCTGGGTTTGTGCAGCGTGGTTGTCCCCTCCTGCGGAGCCACTTACATCCTGGCACCACAGATCTGGCAACAGCCTTCCCAGGTGGACTGGGGCCCTGGGGACTGTGGTCCCAGCCAGCTGTGGGACAGCACCCTCCAGTCCTACCTGCCGCCCAGTTCTGCTGTGGACCCAGTTTCTGCCTCCCACGGAGCCCGCTGCAGCCACTGACCCTTGCTCTCCCTCCCCACCCCCCACTTTGTGTGTGTGGCACGCCCCAAACAGCGCTCCCACCGAAGTGCACACCGCAGCATCCAGCCCGTGTCCGGCACACGGGAAACCCTCTGATGCTATTAAATCAAAGGGACTGCGGACCCATGGAGCCTGGAGGGGACGCAGGAGTGGGAGACGAGTACAAGGGAGCATCTGCGTCGCCCTCGGAGCAGTGGGTCTCAGACCTGCTGGTGCATTAGCACAAGCTGCAAACGGAGGCCTGCCCTTCAGCTGGTGTGAGATGCAGGAAAGTGCGCCCCAGGCCAGAGAGTCTCAGGAAGGGACCCTGCCAGCCCTCCCTTCATCCCACGCGTCTCTCCAGCCTTCCGGAATGCAGGCTGCAGGCAGCCCTGTGCGCGCGCACGGGGGCCACAGGACCCCTGAAGTGACCCAGGACAGCTCGGGTGCTGGCTCCGTGGGGAAGGGCCAATCGGACGTGCAGAGACAGGCTCGCCAGTGGACCAAGGCTGGAATCCCACAGAGGCCGCCCTGTGCGGCGTTCGGGAGGGAGCTCAAGTCCCTCTCCAAGGCCCAGGCCCTGCGGTGGAGAGAGGACACAGGCCCAAAGGCACCAGAGGCCGGTTAAAGGAGACGGCCTTCGAGAAGCTGGTTCAATTTCTGACTCCTCCACGCGAGATCCTGAGATGTAGATTAGATATGCTGTTTTCTCTCTGCACTTTTGAATGACTAGCACACTGAGGGAAAGACTTCTAAATGGAGCTACTTTCCCACAGGGTGACCCAACTCTGGCAGTTCCCTCCCACTGCTGGAGAAAACCCGCCCCACAATACAGGGCTCGCTGTGCTGCCCCCCGCCCCGCCGACACAGTGCCTGGCTGGGGGCTCCGGCACCTTGTCCAGTGGGCTCTGGGTCAACACCAGTGTCCATTTCTTTTCAGCCTGCTTCTGTTCAGCCTCAGACTCAAGGCCAGTTTGTGAAAGGAAAGCAAGGTGTTCCGCCTCCGAGGCCCCTCAGCCAAAGGTAAAGGAGGAATCTTCAAAATGCTGGTTCTCAAGTTGTGCTAAACAGCAATTAGCCCCCGCCAGCCCACCGCTGAGAAGTGGGCTCGCCATGGGACAGACTCCAGATGTGCCTGACGCGCCAGCTGGCCTCTTGAAAACCCCCGACAGGGGCAAAACGGACACCCAGGGACAGAGGCCGGGGCGAGCCCGGGCCTGGGCGGGACGGAGGAGCAGAGCGCAGGAGCGTCGGGGCTGGGAAACCCCCGTCTTGACCGTGGCGGTGACTCTGGGGGGTGGAGGGAGTTCGTCGAAACTCACCGAACTGTACTCGCAGAATGGGCACTTGTACTTCATGGAAACCACGCCTCGATAAGATCCACTTAAAATCAATGAGCCAAAGAGCATGGCTGTGCCAACAGCGCCAGGCCTCCCCCAGCAACCCTCCCGCGGGCGGAGGGGCCCGCGCGCCCCGGACGAATGGAAGGAAAGTCCGGACTCGGGGCCTCAGAGCGAGGCTACGAAACCTCCTCTCATTTCCTCCGAGCCCTCGCCCGCCGGGTTTGGTCTGGCTTCTGCAACTGTTAGAATTAATGTCAAGTCCCTTACCGGAATGCAAACGATAAAAAGAGGAAGTCGGGCTGGGAGGAGCGAGAAGAGAGTCTAAGCGTTTTCCAGCAAGTTGACTTCCTACTCAGAAATAAACAGAACCCCGCGCCCCACCGAGAGGCCGCGGGGGTGCCCCCCACTGCGCCCGGGCGGGCTCAGACGCCCCCTCCTGAGGGGTCCGCTGGCCGGCAAAGCGTCCTTCCTGCTGGTCACTGCTGGTTGCCACTCGGGCCAACCACTCGGCTGTTCGCCCTCCCCCACCCCCCACCCCCCGCCGGTCCTCTGGGCTGAGACCAGGACGCGCACCTGCCGCAAGCGCCCGGGGGACACGGAGGAGGCTGGGACTGAGCCCGCGAGCGAAGGGCCCCCTCCAGGCCCCCAGCCTGCCCTGGGAGAGCAGCTGCCCGCTGCCCCGGCTCCTCCTCGCGGGGCGCAGACACCGGCACCCTCGGGCCTCCCCGGAACCCCCCCGGAGGAGGCGCGCCCCCACGGGGAGAGGGCCCGCACTTGCCAGAAGAGGATCCGGAGGATGTTGGCCACCAGGAGCACCAGGCACACGTAGGTGGAGAAGCCCTCGGCGTTCTGGGTCCTCCGGATGTCCCGGTACTGCGGGATGTAGGGCACCACCCCGCCGAAGACCATGGCCCCCGCCGCCGCCCAGGAGACCAGCTGCTGCAGCGGCACCAAGAGCCAGTCCGAGCCCGGGGCGTCCATCGCCCGCACCTGCGCCGCCGGCCGGCGGGCTGGCGGCCGCCTGGCGGAGTCCCCACGGGCTCGCGGGGCGCGCGCTGTCACCCCCGCATGGCCGCCGCCGGAGCCTGGCGGGAGGGAAGAGGGAAGCGCTGGGTCCCGGCCCCGGCCCCGGGCGGGCGGGCGGGCGGGGGGGGGCGGGGGGCTCAGGGCTGGGGCGCGACCCCCTCCGGGGACACGCGCGGTCAGGGCGCCCGGGGCGCCCGCGCAGGCATCGCGGGGGGACGAGGCGCGGACGCGCGGCCCGGGCGGCGGGGGCTGGGTCCTGGGGCCCGACCACGGCGCCCGCCCCCCACCCCGCGCCCACGCGCCCCGCGGACCCCTCCGTGCCCTCACCGGCCGCGTGGGCTCCGCCCGTCCGGCCCGCGTCCGTCAGTCTGCCCGGCCGAGCCCGGGCCCCGCCTCGCCGTGACGTCACAATGCCCGGCCCCGCCCACCGCGCGCGCCGGGCGCCGGCGGGTCCTAGAGCGCGCGCCCCGGCGGGAGGTGGAGGGCGGGCCCGGCCCCGCCGCGCGCCCCGCCCGCGTGAGCGGCCCCTGCCCCGCGGGGCCGCCCCTTCGGGGCCAGGTGCGCGCGTGGGCCGTCTCCGCGTGCCCCCGGGCGGGCGCAGGGCAGACTCGTCGCTCCGCCTCCGGGAACGGAGGACGCGATCCTGTCGCCGCCCCACGGTCAGCGCGTGGCGTGGGGACCCCTCTCGCGGTCCCGGGCGGGTGTGAGCGCGAGCGCCACCCCGCGCGGGGACCCAGGCAGCGGCCCCGGCTTACTCCAGGGGTCCTCCCACGCGGCCATCCTCTGGCGGAGTCGGGCCGCGGAGTCCGGGACGACTCAGAAGTTCGGGAGTTGAACCGGGTGGGGCGGGCGGCCCCTCGCGGACAAAGCCCGCGGCCCGCGGCCGGACCCCAGGCCTAGGGCACGCGCCCCAGAGACGCTGTCGCGCCGCAGCGCAGCCTCGCAGCTCTGCGAGGCGCCTCGACAGGATGCCCTGTGCAGCGGAAGGAAACAGGGACGCGGGAGGGCGTCCCACCGCGGCGAGCCCCCAGGCTCAGGACGCAGTGGCCGGGCCGGGAGTGGCGGCCCCGGGGTGGGCGGGGAGCAGGGCGACCCCGTGTGAGGCCAGCCAGCCCTGCGTGCCCCTCAGTGCTCCTCTCGACCACCCACCGCAGACCCGAAGCACCCCAAAAGGGAAGGCCTGGTGGTGAGAGGTGGCCCCGGGGGCGCAGAGCTGGCTGCCTGCTCCTACCTGGTAGGTTTTGTGGGAAATGGCAGTTACAGCCTGAGTTAGAGCCACTCCCCAACGGGCCCGGTGGGATGCGGAGGGCTTGGGGGGGCGGGGGGCTCTCACTCCTCAGAGGCAGCCCTCGCAGTCTCTGGGTTGTCGCAACCCAGAGTGTCCACGGGAAGCGACCTGGAACGCAGCTCGGGCGTGAGTAGGGAAACGCAAACACCAGTCGGAGAAGGAAGCCGGACAGGGCCGGAGAGAAACGGGGGGTGTTCCTACTGAGCCACTACTGCGCCCACCCCCACAGCCGCCCTCCCTGGGCCCTGCTGTAAAGCCTCTAGAATGTTCCACCCTCTCTGTTCCCGATGTTGAGGAAGGATTCAGACTGCCTCCCGCACCGGAGCATCTGGTTCGCGGCGCTGGTCCTGTGTCCCTGGTACATGTGGGCCAACTGGGGGCCAGCCCACAGCCACCTGCTGCTCTGGGTCCGCCAGGGCGAGTGGAGACGGTCCTCGAGGGGGAGGGGAGGGAATCAGGGGTCCTGGGATTCTGAGCCTAGAGCTCAAAGGGGCGATGCACTTTGAAAACATATTGTAGGAAAGTGTGCATAAGGTCAGACTGACGACCACCTCGGCCATGCTGAAGGGCACCTCGCAGTAGCACTGAGCACACCCACAGGGGCGTGCGGCGTCACCACAGTCCTCTCCACACCGTTCCTTCCCACCGGTCACTCTCTGCGTCCACCAAACACCCACTGCCCCTGCCCGGCACCATCGTCTGCTTCCTTTCGTCGTGAGTTTGACGCTCGAGGTCCTTCACGGCAGGCCCGAGGCACCCCAAGAGGGAAGGCCTGGCGGTGAGAGGTGGCCCCGGGGGCACGGAGCTGGCTGCCGGAATCATCCAGTACCAACCGCGTTATTTCACGGGGCAGAATGTCTTCAAGGCCCCCCCGCGTCCAGGCGACTGCCAGAGCTTCCCTTTGCGGCTGAGTGATGCCCCGCCGCAGGGGCCGGCCGGGCTCTGCCCGTTCCCTGCTGGACTCTGGGCTGCCTCCTCCCCCCTGGGGGTTGTTAGGAGCGCTGCTGTGGACGCTCGTGTGCGCCTTTCCGTGCAGAGGGAGGTGGTCGTTTCTCCGGGGCCGATACAGAAAGGGGGATCGAGGTTTCCTGGACCGGCGGGCTATTCCCACACTGGCCGCGCCGTTTCCCGACTCCACGGCAGCTGCGAGGCCCCAGACGGGCCACCTCCCGTCAGCACTTGTCACTGTCTGGGTCCGACTGTGGCCGTCGTGGGTGCGACCTGGGACCTCAGGGTGGCTCTGATCCGCATCCTGCTGATGACTAACGATTCGGGCGGCTCCGCACGGGCGGCCGCGTTTCACAAACATCCGGCAGCCCCGGCGTCCGAGTGCTGTGGCCCAGCTGGGCCCCTGGGACACGGGGGTGACTCAGGCTGACGCGGCGCTGCCCCACGGAGCTTCAAGGGTGAAGAGTCACGAAACAGGTCGCCACCCTCGAAGGGCCCCGGGAGCGGCCACCCGTTCGGGCTGAAAGGGCACCAGAAGGAGGGGCGTGGGCGGGGGGCTTCCGTCCAGATCTCCGGTGACCTCAGAGCCCAGGTGCACGAGTTGCCCGTGTGCCAGGCATGGGTCGCAGAACATAGAATTCTTGATTTTATTTCTTAAAATATTTTTAGAGAGGGGAGGGAGGGAGAACGAGGGAGAGAATCATCAGTGTGTGGCTGCCTCTCTCGCACCCACCCCCACCCCCACCCCCACCAGGGACCTGGCCTGAAACCCAGGCGTGCGCCCTGCCCAGGGATCAAACCAGCAGCCTTAGCCTTCCGGTGTCCGGAACGACGCCCAGCCCACTGAGCCACACAGGTCAGGGCAAGAGTCTTCGCTGTCAAGTTGGCCGCAGAGTTGGCAGGCACTCGGAGAGCACAGCCTGCTGCACGGGTGATGGCAGGGCCAGGCCCCCAGGGCCCCAGGGCCCCCCCCACCCCGTGGGAGAAGTGACAGCCCGGTGTGAAGGGATGGGACACAGACACAGAGTAGGCGGCAGGGCCCGGGGGCGGGGGCGGGGGCGGCGAGCGTGCCACGGGGCAGAGGCTTAGTTCGAGAGATGGAAGAATTCTGTGGGTCGAGGGCGGTCACAGCTGCACGGCCCTGTGAGTGTGCCCAGGGCCACTGAGCTGCGCCCTGAGGAACGGCCAACATGATGGGTTTCGTGTTGCATATATTTTAAATAGCAGCAATAATAACGAGGCGGAGGCGCGGGAGGAGGAGATCGGCTTGGTCTAGGGCTACCTCTTTCGGCTCCGGCCTGATGGGAGAAGCAGGCCAGACGGAAGGTCTTGTCCCCGCAGACAAGTTGCCGCTCCCCGCCCCGCACCCGCCCCCTCGCGGGACAGTGACCTTCAGGATGAAGCCGCCCCCTGCCTGGCCCTCACCTTCCAGGCCTTCTCCCAGGACCTGCTGGGCAGCTTCAGCGTCTCCGGGTTGGGAGGCGCGCCCCGCCCAGGAATTCGCGGGGGCGTCCGGGTTAGGAGGTGCTGCAGCCCAGCCAGGCTCTCAGGTGTTCCCTAGACGGCCGGCGGCGGCGGCGGCAGCGGGACCAGAAGCGGGCACCGCGGCCCTGACGCGCCAGAGCCACCTGGCCCCACCGGGTCCGCCAGGCCCGCCCCCTGACGCCCCGGGTCCACATGGATGCACAGGAACCCGAAGACCTTGGGCGCGCGCTGCAGGGCGCGGTGAGTGGGGGCCCCGCCCCTCCCTCTTCGCTCTCCCGCCCACCCTGGAGCGGGGTGGGACCTGCGGACCCCCCCTGCTGCACCCCCGCCCACCCTCCGGCAGGCGAAGCTAGACAAGGACCGCCCAGGAAGCACCACTGTCGGTGTTGTAGGTTCTTCCACCTGCGTGGTCCGGAGGAAGGAGACCTGCTGGGTACCGGACACCGCGGCTGGCCGTGGGCGGTGGTCTTCACACCGCGAGGAGGCGGGTTCTGGGCGGCCAGCGGCCAGTCTGTGGCGGGTAACGCTTCTGCGGGGAGGGAGCCGCGTCTGTGAAGCACGAAGCAGCCCGCGCACAGGGCCGGTCTGCCTCCGCGGCAGCGGGCACACTTCCTTCTGGGGCGCGGCCAGCGGCCGAGGCCCAGCTTGGTGGCTGGGACCCCAGGGCCAGGCTCTGGGCCCACGGCGACCCAGGGGCTCCCTGCTGCCCTCGGGCGCCCAGGCTTAGGGGCGGAGTCCCCTTGGGCTGGTCTCTGTGTGCGGTGGAGGGGCCACCAGCTTAGTTATCGTCCCCCCCCCCACTTGTGGAAAAGACTTTCCTTGTCAAAAATCGACTGCGCACACGGTTCTGTTCCACCACGCCTGAAATGCCAGCGTCAGGAGTGAGGATTATGTTCACTGTCTTATGGTTCGTTTTTTTGTTTTTTGTTTTTTGTTTTTTTTTTCAGGCAGAAAAGTCTACTTCAGGGACTTGAGGAACATTTTCAAGCTCTGACTGCAACATTAAATCTCAGAAATATCCTTTTCTGTGTTATAGCAAAAACCGCGGTGCTTTGAACTGACAGATTACCGTGGAATAGCTTTTCAGTGGAGAATGTTTGACCCGGGATCCCCTGTTTCCGTCTGTGCCTGTAAGTGGCATCCTGGTGCCCTCACTACCAGCCACAGCTGATTGTTTCCGGCTTGACTGGCGGCACAAGGCCTTTTCGTGCGGCAATGAAATGTGCACGCACACCACACAGGCCTCCGCAGCCACGCCTTCCCGCCACGCCTTGAACAGACCTGCGGTCTGCCCGGGAACCTCCTGCAGGTGCGCCACGCACTCGGAAACCCGCAGACAGAACTCAGACCACCTCCGGCACGGGGGCTCCACCGGGCTCCCCCGCCTGCCGTGTTCTGTGACTCGAGCAGCTCCCCGTTTTGCTGAGACGTGAATTCAGACACAGGAGAGAAGGAGTGTTGCCGGCTGAGCAGATCCAGACAAGGCGACTGTTAGGTTGTCAGGTGTGCCCAGCGTGAGCTCCCTTCTCACAATCACATTGGCTCCTGAAACACTTTGTGCAAAGCATTTGCACGTAGAACGGGCAATTTCTGATTCTGTAGGTGGGTTCCCACAGGGAAAAAAGTCTGAAACATGACAAACTGAGTTAATTTCCATAATATCTGCATCCTCATCAGAGTTTGGTTAAGACAGTGAAACATGCCAGACTACCTCCCATCCCTGCACCTGCGCCCACACCTGGGGAGCCGAGCTTTCAGAGCTGAGCTGAGATACAGCTCCCACAGACCTCCAGGAAGCCCCTGCCCTGACCCCGGGGGTCTTACAGGTGGCAGCTGGGGAGGGCGTTTGTCAGACCAGGGGCGAGCAGGTGCAGGCTGAAGCAGGGCTTTCCAGCCACAGGCTCTGTGCTCCTTGACACGGCACTGGAGGAGATGGGGAGGCGCCTCCAGGACCTGCAGAGGAACGTGGACGAGCTGATGGTGCAAGCCGGGGTCACGGAAGCCGCCGAGGAGCAGACGGTGAGGCCGTGGCTAGGGACCACGTTCTCCTACGGGTTCCTGCAGAGCCTGCGATCACTTTCGTCTTGAAAACGCAGTCCCACCTTTGCTCACTGCGGGGGTCCCTCCCTTCGTACCTGGAAACCTTCAGAGTAACGAGGCTCTCACAAATGCTCCTTTCAAAATGTACCAGCCGAGCCCTGGCCCGGCCTCTCAGTGGGTTAGAGCGTCGTCCCGGTAAGCCAAGGTGTCGGGTTCGATCCCCGGTCGGGGTGCAGACAGGAAACAACCGCTGAGTGCACCAGTGAGTGGAACAGCAAGTTGATGTTGTTTCTCTCTCTCTCTCTCCCCCCTCAAAATCAGTAAGTAAAAAAAATTAATACACCAATTTAACACTGTTTATCATATTCCTTTAGAAGTGCACGTTTCAAATGAAAAACTTTATTATATAAAAGTTGGATTTCATTCAAGTACCTGTTTACTCCCACTCCTCCCCCAGTTAACCTTCAGGCGAAACACAAGCCACAGTGATTTACACACTGGGGATTGTAACCAGCGGTTCCTGTTGTAGACAATATACTCGTGGGACCACTGGAGCACATGCTGCCTTGAGCCCTCAGCCTACTCCCGGAGGCTGCAGGGCCCCGCCCTTCTGGTGGAATTTTGCACGGCCTCGTGAGATGCCCACAAACGCTTACCTTCGGGTCCTGGACTGGCCTTATGTCCATGTGACGCATGGGGAGAGGCACGACTTCGTTAAGACACATATGTGTGTTTCACTGACATCATGTTCTGATTATATGAGCCTATTTTAATAATCACATGCCTTTGTTTTCCCACTTCTTTGACAACTGTCACCCTAAGCCACCTGGGAAATCGCCCACACTTGCCTGCTAAACCAGAGCCAGTCCACGGTCCAAGACGTAAAGGTCTCCATCCGGAGCACACTGGGGAGGGCTCTCAAACGCTGCCGTGGGTGAAGACGCACCTGTCCTCCTCGCGGAGGCTGCATCAGACGGGCCCACCTGCCCTGCGGTCCCTTCTAGGCCTCCTGGACACTGGGCCATCCCTCTGAGGGCTCGCTGGGGAAAGGCCAGTGCCCGAGGGCAGGGGCAGTGGGCCCGGTTCTGCAAGACCCCCAGTGGGCACACCCCCAGGCGTGGGATGGCGGTGCGGGACTGAGTTCCTTCCGTCATCACCTCGACTCCAGCCGGGTTTTAAATCTGGCCAAACCACACTAAATACTGGGCATCAAACTGCATGGTTCGGTGCGTATCAAGACCTCACTTTCTGATGCTCCTGCAGCCATTCTTCAAAGCAGCAGAGAGGAGCCGCCAGGAATCTAAGTCCGCTCAGAAAAACGTCAATGCCTTTGACATGAAAAGGCCTAAATAAATGTGGGTCTGGTTGGCTAAACCTGTGCTTGTTGGTGATGTTAGGTCAGGGCCTGTGCCACGGGTTTCAGGGGATTCATTTGGCAAACCCCCAAACTCGTGTTCCTGTTGTGGGCATTCTGAGTGGGACGAGAGTCCATGACCCACGTGACGTCAGAAACCACTGTTCTACGTTCGGAAGGACCAGGCTCCTGGCCAGTGTCTGCATTACACTACACCTGTGACACCTGTACCACGTCTCCTTCCACAGACAGGAGGGGGCTCTCCAGACCCCTGGGACCCCGGCGATGGAAAGCAGACGCGAGGCGCCCTGCTAACTGGTCCTCACCGGGTGTCCTCGTTGACCCCGCCTGACTGAAACGAAGGTCGCTCGTCGTCAGGTTTTTCTGCACCCTGGAGTTTCCCCACGCAAAGGGTGTTTCCGTCGTCATCACAGGGGACGAAGGCACCTCCATCGAAAGCTTGGGCCCCGGTTTATTTGACTGGGCGTTAACTGGTGCGTAAGCTGATCTTTGCCTCTTTTCAACTTCTCCCTCACCCCCGCAGACAGCGGACCAGTCACTTGAAAATGTGATAAAATGAAAACTTCTCTTTTAAAATATATTTTGTTGATTATGCTGTTAGAGTTGTCCCATTTTCTCCCCTGTATTCCCCTCCACCCTGCACACCCCATCCACCCAATTCCCCCCCTTTAGTTCATGTCCAAGAGTTGTACATGTAAGTTACTTGGCTTCTACCTTTCCCATACTATTCTCAACCTCCCCCTGTCTGTTTTCTACCCACCATCTATGCTACTTATTCTCTGTACCTTTTCCCCCTCTGTCCTCCTCCCACTCCCCTGGTGCTAACCCTCCATGTGATCTCCATTTCTGTGGTTCTGTTCCTGTTCTAGTTGTTTGCTTAGTTTGTATGTGTTTTTGTTTTAGGTGTGGTTGTTAATAATTGTGAGTTTGCTGTCATTTTACTGTTCGTATTTTTTATAATAAAGGCTTGGTGATGATGAACTCCTTTAACTTGACCTTCTTTGAGAAGCACTTTATCTGCCCTTCCATTCTAAATGATAGCTTTGCTGGATAGAGCAATCTTGGACATAGGTCCTTGCCTTTCATGACTTGGAATACTTCTTTCCAGCCCCTTCTTGCCTATAAGGTCTCTTTTGAGAAATCAGCTGACAGTCTGATGGGAACTCCTTTGTAGGTAACTGTCTTCTTTTCTGTTGCTGCTTCTAGGATTCTCTCCTTCATTTTTACCTTGGCTAATTATGGCATAATTATGGTAATTATGATGTGCCTTGGTGTGTTCCTCCTTGGGTCCAACTTCTTTTGGACTCTCTGAGCTCCCTGGACTTCCTGGAAGTCTATTTCCTTTGCCAGATTGAGGAAGTTCTCCTTTATTAGTTGTTCAAATAAGTTTTGAATTTGTTGCTCTTCCTCTTCTCCTTCTGGAACCCCAATAATTCGGATGTTGGAATGTTTAAAGATGTCCTGGAGGTTCCTAAGTCTTTCCTCATTTTTTTGAATTCTTGTTTCTTCATTCTTTTCTGGTTGTTTATTTCTTCCTTCTGGTCCACACCGTTGATTTGAGTCCCAGTTTCCTCCCATCACTATTGTTATTTCACTTAGTGTAGCCTTCATTTTTTAAATGTAATTTGTGACCAAATTCAACCAATTCTGTGAGCATCCTGATTACTGGTGGAGTTTTTTAAAGATTTTATTTTTAGAGAGAGGAGAGGGAGGGAAACAGCAATGTGCGGTTGCTTCTCCTTCCCCCCACGTCCCCTACGGGGGACCTGGCCCTCACCCCAGGCATGTGTCCTGACTGGGAATCGAACCAGCAACTTTTTTGTTCGCAGGCCCAGCACTCAATCCACTCAGCCACGCCAGCCAGGGCTGATTACCCGTGTTTTGAACTGTGCATCGTTAGTTGGCTATCTCTTCATAGCTTAGTTGTATTTTTTCTGGGGCTTTGATCTGTTATTTCGTTTGGGCCATTTTTTTTGTCTTGACGCAGCTGTCATGCATGAGGGGCGGGGCCTCAGGTGTTACCCGGGCGGGGCAACCCCGTCGCTGGGTTGTGACGCTGTGCGTGGGGCAGGGGTCTGAGAGGGAACAATGGCGCTTGCTCCGCTCTGCGCCTGATTCCAGTCACTTCCCCCGCTTCCCACCAGCAAAGTGGGCCCTTCTGGTGCTGATTCCCGGGTGGGTGGGCTTGTGTATGTTCTAGGAGCCTGTGGGTCTCTCCAGCGAACTCTCCTGAGGCTGGGAATTTCTCCCACTGCCGCCTCAACCCCCACGGGTGTTTTCAGTCACAGGCTTTGAGGCTTTATTTCCCCGCTGGGGCCCTGGGTTGTGCGGTCCATCCCGCTCCCAGGCGTTTCTCCCGGTTTCTCCGCACGTGAATGCAGCTGCCGCCTCGCCCGCACCGGTCCTCCAGCCACTGCCTTGCCGTGAGTCCTCCCTGTGAGTCCTCCCACGTGAGTCCCGGTTGCCTGTCTCCACCCCTCCTGCGGGTCTGGATGAGTGTGTCTTCTTTATCTCCTTGGTTGTTGGACTTCCATACATGTTCAATTTTCTGTCAGTTCTGGTTTTTTGTTTTTAAATTGTTGTTGTTCTTTTGGTTGTGCAAAGAGGTGCAGTGTGTCTACCCATGCCTTAATCTTGGCCAGAAGTCCTCAAAAACTTCTTAATACTCTACGTAATCTGAGTTTTGATTTTTAGTATTTGAAAATTCATTTTAGTAAAATAAAAGATTAAAAAAACAAAGGCCATGGGGTAAGAATGCAGCTCTGAAGGTGATGAACCACGTAACAAAGAGGTGTGCCAGATGGCAGAACGTGTCTCCATCCACACCTGACTTTGGGAATTGTGCAAGAGAAGCGTGAGCTGCGTGAGGCCGATTTCTTTCCGAATTCGATTCTCTGTAGATCTTCTTCAAAGATCACCAGCAGTTTCCTAGTGGAAGTTGCTTTGTGAACAGCTGCATTACCCAGCATTTCCAGTCACGCGGTCTTGGGAAGACGCGCTTTGATCTGTGCAGTCCAGACAGGTTCTGAGAGCTGCGCTCTCCAAACCGAGCCGAGCCTGGCGAGAACCAAGGAGGCAGGTGAGCCAGGAGCACCGCCGACTCCGGGGTGCTCTCGCCTTTTGCTCCCTGGAGCAGTTAGCAACTAGGTCTCTGTAGGTAACGGAGACGCACTTTCAAACCATTACCCAGTTCCGCTCTCTCTGGAACCAGAGTGAAATAAACCTGATCACCCCCCAAAAGGGTCAGTTATAGGCTCTCATTGTAAAAAAATATATATTGCTGCATATAAATCATGTTCATCACTCAAAACCTACCATAATTGTACAATTTAGATTTATTACTGTCAACATCTTTTCCTTTTTGATGTATTGATTTTAGAGGTGGGGGGGGAAACATTGATCTAGAGAACTATGCCTCCTGCATGCGCCCCACTGAACCCACAACCTAGGCATGTGTCCTGACCGAGAATCGAACTCGGGATCCTTTGGTGCATGGGATGATGCCCCAACTGAGCTACACTGTTCACCCAATTTTATATAGTTGGTGTTTATATCCTGTTTTCTTTGCATGCCATGAACACTTTTTAAGATTTCATTAATTTTTTGAGATGGGAAGGCAGAGAAACCTCAATGTATGGTCACCTCTCGTGTGCCCCCTACCAGGGCACCTGGCCTGCAACCCAGGCCTGGGCCCTGACTGGGAATCGAACCGGCAACCCTTCGATTTGCTGGCCAGCACTCCACCATGGAGCCACACCGGCCAGGGCATGAATGTTTTTCCTGGGTGAATGTCTCACACACACCTTCCATGGCTGAGAGTGTCGTCTCGGACACTGAGGTTGTACCGGCTTTCTTGCTACTACAAGTAATCCACAATGAGCACTCGTACCCATGACTCATCTGCCAGAAAAATGCCAGGTCCTGGGGCAGGAAGTCTAAACCAGCAGCAGCAGGTGGAGTTGGTGGGTGTTCACATTTTGTTTGGGAGAAGGAAGGTGTAAGTGGTTGTGAAAGAACGTACCAGCCTGGAGCTCCCGTGCACACTCAGGGACATGAGCAGTGGTCTGTGAGCTGGCCGGCAGCCACTCACTGGGCAGCTGCTCTTGTTGGAACACTGCAGGCCTTCTGTCGGGTCAGTCATCCCCTTCTCACTCCGGACTCGAGCTGCTTGCCCAGGAAGTGACTGCCCCCACCCCCTGCCACTGTGAAACCTGGGAGGGGCAGTGGCTCCAGGCATGCGGCCCACCCCATGCTCCCCACACCCCCCCACCCTGCTCCTGGGCAGCTGGAGGAGAAACTGGAGCCTGGAGTGGAAGCTGTCAGATTGAGGGTTTGTGGACTCCACAGAGAACACAGTACATTAGATACAATCTTAGGAGCAGTAAGAAGCAGTTTACTCTTTATATTTTAAAAAAAGGCCTCCCAAATTACTTTATTGCAGTTTTTATAACCGGAAGATACTTTTGGGTTCTGCTGTGGGTTGAACTGCATGCACCCTCCCACCCCCGGATACACGTGTTGGGAACCCTAACCCCTGGGACCTGAGAACGTGACCTTAGTGGACATGGGATGTTGCAGATGTGATTAGCTGGGATGAGGTCAGGCTGGAGGCAGAGAGCCTTCCTCCAACGCCAGTGTCCTTATAAAAGGGGGCATTTAGCCATGGCCGGGTAGGTCAGTTGTTTAGAGTGTCGTCCCCCTACATTATGGTTGTGGGTTCAATACCCAGTCAGGGCAATGTAAGACTCAACCAAGAATGCATCAAGAAGTGGGACAACAAATCAATGTTTCTCTGTAAAAATAAATTAAAAAAAAAAAAGAAAGGAAGAAATTTGGACACAGACACAACTCGGGGAGAAGGCCTCGAGAAGATGAGAGCTGAGACGGGTGGGCTGGGAGACGCCTGGGGCCCCGATGTCCAGTCTCCAGGCTGTTGAGACACGCACGTCTGCTGGGTGGCGCGGGCGGCCCAGGCTCTGGCCCTTTGCAGCCCAGGAACGGAGGCCTCACCGCCAAGGGGGCAAACCAGAGCAGCCACAGGGCACCCCCGCCCTTCACTCCGGGGCTGGAGAACTAAGCTGCTCTCGAGCTGCGACTGACACAAGGAGCCGACCACTGGGACGCCCCTGTCTCCGCGCACTGGTTTACTTCAGCTGGGTATTTACAGACGCCTGCCAGCGTGGTAGCACGGCCGCCAGGCCACCTCCAGGTGTGGACCACGCAGGCCCGTGCTTCCCCTGACTCCTCCGCAAAGGCTTTGAGCTCCACGCATGTCCACGGGAATCCACGCATGTCCACGGGAAGCGGCTGCTCGGCGCACATGCCCCGCCCGCGGCCGGCGCTCAGTACCGGTACTTCGTGGAGTAGTCCTTCGGGGACACGACCAGGCCTCGGCCCTTGCGGGCACCCCGGTACACGGTCTCGATGATGTCGATCATCTCCTGCTTGTCCTCCATGGCCCAGTTGATCTTGTTGTTGTTGCCGGTGCCCAGGTCGATCATGATGTGCTTGTTCCTGCAGGGAGAGGCACACGCTCACTGGAGCCCCCGAGGGGCCGGGGCCCAGCCAACGACCGGGCTGAGCCTCGGGGGTCCTCCCCCAACCAACCTGCCCCAAGAGAACCCGCGGAGCCTGCCCGCCTCGGGCCTGCAGGGCCCGAGTTCACAAACGGTGCTGTTTTCAGCCACAAAGCTGTGCTGGCTGGTCACGCAGACTGTGAAGCTGAGGCCCGCCCTGCACAGCCCACCTGGGCCGCCCTCGCCAACGGGGGCTCCACGTGTGGGCGGACACGACACTGCCGCCCACTGGCTTGGGTGGCAGCAGCAGCAGGGAGGCACTGGCACATGCGGCAATGTCCGAGGGTGGTCTCTTTCTAATGAGGCCTCCACAACAGAGCCATTTCTTTACTCATGATGTGACCTGACCTTCCTGCTACACAAATACCATCAAACGTACGTGGCATCTGCGCCAGGCCCCTATGGCCCTGGCCGGCGTCCATTCCCACAGCTTCCTCTGAAGCAAAGCTAGTGAGCTGCGGAATCGAATGCACCTAAGGCAGCCAGGGAAACGCTGTTCTTCAGGCCAATAATTCACAGGCTAGAGTCCACAACAGAATGTCTACGCTAATCGAATGACTTGTAAACAAAGAAATTAAGTGCAGGTTTCACAAAGAACACTAAATAGAGTCACTGATGTCGTATTTCAAAAGTGAGTTATTTTAAGACATTTTTCACCAACAGGTTATTTAAAGGTACCTTAAATGTGAGTAAAAATGTCTTCCATGTAATTACACCTCACCTAGGTTTCTGGGCAAAGTTATTTCAAAAGAGTAATTTGTTAGCAAGGAAACACTAAAACTGGAAATTACTTTGGACATTGTTTAAACGATTGCACTGACTGCCTGGTGATACAGTCTGTAAGTGACAAGGCTACGTAACTGACTTCCTTCTGAATAAAAGGATCTAAAGGCACCTTGATCGCATTAGACCTCCGGACCAGCCACTCCAATCGAAACAGCTGTAAGAGGAGGGGGCGACCCCAGTGGCGACTGGGAGGGCGGGAGGGGGCGCACCTGAAGAAGAACATGACCGTGCACGGGTCGTACAGCTCGTACATCTTGTTGAAGTCAGGCACCTCCGTGATGTCCACAAGGTAAATAACTGCAAAGTTTTTAACCTGAAAGTAAAGAAGATTGAAAAAAGTCTGAAATAACAAGTCGATCTTTTATTCTGCAAAAGCACATTAAAAGTGAAAACAACCATCTCTGTGTGTAATAGAGCAATTTCCAAACGAACTCTCCAGCATTTTTTACAACAGCATTAACACAGAAAACAATCCAACAAGCTCAGGATTCTGAGCAATTCACTGGCTGTGTACACCTCCTTTTAACACTTTCAGAATGGTAAGTTACAAGAATCTGCAGAAAATGTCCACACGTGCTGTTATTCACACTGATCTAGCAATAATCTATAGAAGCTTTTCAAAGTTGTACTTGTATGAATACTTCATCACATGCACGGAACAGCTGCTTTACAACACGCCTTTGAGATTCAGCTGTACATTCCCCATGTACTTAGGCTTCGCCTCTTGTAAATGCTAAAAGACTAGTGTCCCAAATAATATCGTGTATGTCAAATTTTCTTTAATTACAAGTTCATCAGAGAAGATTTAGAACACCCCCCCCAAAAAAATGAAAAATAAAATCACCTTCAATACCAACACAAAGTTAACTGCTGCAAAGGTATTTTTAGTGTATTCTTTCCCATTTTTTCCTGGTATATACATAGTTATACTGTAAAAATCTGTTCAGCCCTGGCTGGTGTGGCTCAGTGGATTGGGCACCAGCCTGGAAACCAAAAGGTTGCTGGTTCAATTCCCAGTCAGGGCACGTGCCTGGGTTGCAGGCCAGGTCCCCAGTAGGGGGCATGTGCGAGGTAACCAATAAGTGTATCTCTCACACACTGATGTTTCTGTCCCTCTCTTTCTCCCTCCCTTCCCCTCTAAAAATAAATAAAAATCTAAAAAAAAAAATCTGTTCATACTGTTTTAACAAAATGTGATCATACAGATACAATATTTAGTGCCTGGCTTTAATCACAAGCATTCTCATATACACTGTCCTTGACAAAAACACAACTTTTATGGCTACATTAAACAATTAGTTCTTCGAATGGCTACAGCCTGTACTCCCTGCCCTTCCCCAGCTGACACCATCATTCCCCGCATTCATTAAAGCCGGGAGAAGACCATCTTTCACGGCCACATAACACGCCACCCGGGAGGGTGCACGTTTCCAGTTTCAGCCCCAACGTCCATGCCTGGCCCGCCGACTGCCAGCACCTGCTCTGGCGCTGTCGGGCCCCCCCCCCCCGTCCCCCCGGCGCTGCGCCTGGCCCACTGCCCCCCGTCACCAGACACTGTGGCTGCTTCCCTGTCACTGTGAACGACAGCCGTGGGCCCGTGGGGGGCCAGGCCTCGCCTCCGAAGGGCCAGGGGCTGAGAACAGGGTGACTGCTCGCCAGGCTCTTTGTGCAACGCCGGCCCCACCACCTGAACATCCCGGCTGGAGCACACCCCACACCTCACACCTCCTGTCTCTGAGGCGCCCAAGAAGTGACAGTGCCCATTTTAATGTGTTTCTCTGAAGTTTACCTAACCACCAGAATTTCCCCTTTTTTCAGGTTCTTCTCCCGCTTACCCATGGGACTCGTCTTTTCAAATGGTACCGTGAACTCATTTGCATAAGTCTACCATATTTAAAACTTGCCTCTACGTTGTAGTCATCATAACTGGCTGTTCGGTAGTATGTTTTTAACCATGAACCACACCCACAAATTATACTTTTATCATCAAGTTGTTTCTAATACCCACATTCTGCACATCATCCGCATCAGTAAACACCCGTTCCAGGCCCGCTGCCCGCACACTAACGCACATTTTCCTCAGGGAGCCGGTGACCAGCCACCGCCGCGCCCCTTGCTCGGAGCCCCCGCACTGGCTAGGAGCCCCTCGGACACACCAGGACACGTGGTCTGTGCATCCCCTGGCTAATTGTTACACTTCTAGGTAATCCATTTCAAATCCTCGAAAACAATTACACGGTGACTTTATTTTCTAAAGCTGCGTGCCCTGATTAGCTCCTCATGACTGCTGCAAATTCTGTGACGTGAGGTAAGTGATCACGACGGCGGTGGGGACTGTGGACCGACCACTCCCTACACAACAGGACGTGTTCTGCAGGCCTTTCTGTCCACTCCGCTCTCACAGCTACCGGTGGGTTCGGCCCTGGTGCCCCTCTCCTGCAGACTTCCAGGTCACACAGGTAGTAGGTGGCAGCCTCACCCTTAACCACCGCTCAGTCCTGCCACGCGGAGCTGCTTGCTGGAAGGCTGCTACACCCAGAGCTACAAACCCACAGCAAACACAAAAGTGCACTTTCTGCTGGTTCCGATCAACTCCTCACTGACCGAGCACCAGCTCCCACTGGTCCACGCACATCACGTGATGCTTCAGAAAGCTCCCCACGGCCACCCCCAAGAGTCCTATCCATGTGCTTGCCTTACACACAGCTCCTTTTAGAATGTATAGTTCCGAGCCAATGCCACTGGGGTGCTGCATGTTTTAAACTACTTTCTGGGCTTTTTAACACAAAAATTAAACATTCCATTTACTCTTATCCCTCACGAGACTTAGGTAACAGCGGGCTGTGACACACTGTTTTCCTACAGAACAGCAGACAGCGCAGAGGGACGCGAGCCAGTCTCTCTTCAAAGCTACATACAGCCCTGGCCGCGTGGCTCAGTGGGTGGGGCAACGTCCCACAAACCGAAAGGTCGTGGGCTCAACTCCCCTTCAGGGCACACATCTGGGTTGAGGGTTCAGTCCCTGGTCAGGGCACGTGCAAGAGGCAGCTGAATGATGTTTCTCTCTCACATCAATGTTTCTCTCCCTCTTTCTTCCTCCCTTCCCCTCTCTGGAATCAATCAAAGTAAAAAAAGGGCGGCGGGGGTGGGTGCCCTGCACATAAAACCATCTGCTTAACAGAAAAGTTTGTTATGATCACTCTCCCAACTTTGGGACATTTGTAAAGAGCATCTCCCTGTTTCAGGACGGCTCAACAGGAACCCAGTATGAGGGCCTGGCACTGTCAGAGCACCAAGTCAACACTCCACATTTCAGCCTCAGCACGGGGACTTTTACTCACTTTAAAACAGCTGGGATATCCAAACGGGGCGCGTAACAAGATGAGGAAGATCCCCCATTATCTGCCATTTCTGCAGAGGGAGATTTTTAAATAGAGTTAAATTGTTCTTTACACTAAAATCTTACATTTCAAAAATTCCTGTTGAGCTCCCCAAAAGAACTTCCAGAATTATAAATTCATATTTGGCCCTTATACTAAGAAGGAAATAAAAACATTAGTAGCTTTATAATAAATTTCAAGTTTGCATTTTGAATAGCTACGTAATAGTATAATATTGAAAGTTCATTAAAATAAAAATCCAAATTTTGGGACAAAATAAAAAGAGTAACTTAAAAGGCCAGAGGAAAATGCTCAAAGTGAGTCTAGTTAAACTTCACATCAACAGGTTCACTACAAGAGGAGTGTGGTCATTGGTGACACCGTGATTCGCTTGAAAACTGCCATACAGGTGTCAGAAAAGAACCACTGTGGTCAAAACCCCTAAAAACTTAGGTTAGCGCATAAAATCTGTCTCCTAGCTAAGGGCACCTTGCTGAGTCTGCTCAGACATGAAGAGCCAACCAGCCCTCACGTCTCTAAGCCATCCTAGCCCGGCGCTGCGGGCAGCAGGATCTGGACATCACCAGGTGATGACGCTGCCACCTGCGAGGCAGAGCCCGGAACACACACCCTGGGTTAGCTGACAGCACGCTAAGGACCTGCTTCTCGGGAAAGTGCTCAGTAGCGTCTCCACTGAGCTCAGCAGGACCTGCCCTTGACCACTGCAGCCGAAACAATGAATGAACGAATGGCCCACTTGAGGCTCTCCGGGCTCCCCAGGAGTCTCCTCAGGAGCCTTGGGAATGGCTGACAGGCGCCACACTCGTACTCAGACCCAGGCCTCTGCGGAGGGGCTTCTGAAAGCTTGTTACAGAAGCCGTTTCTGGACCTCGCCCCAGACCCATGGAATCAGAATCTTGGTGATGCACTTGGTAAGTACTCCTAGGGGCACTGATGATGACTGACATGGAAGACCGGTCCCTGACGTCCACAGTGCCACCCCCCACCCCCGCTCTGCCTTTCCTATTGAACAGGAGACTGTAAAATCAGCTTTCCTTTCCCAAGTACAAGACGTATCTTTATCTCTGTTGCTATTGACTCAAAGTGTCATTTTAACCCGGCCTGTGTTAGTATCGCCTATTACCATGAAAGAAAAGGTGATTTCACCCTGACTGGCGTGGCTCAGTGGATTCCGTGCCGGCCTGAAAACCAAAGGATCGCCGGTTTGATTCCCAGTCAGGGCACATGTGCCTGGGTTGCAGGCCAGGTCCCCAGTGGGGGTGCGCAAGAGGTAACCACACACTGATGTTTCTCTCCCTTCCCCTCTCTAAAAATAAATAAAATCTTTAAAAAGAAAATGGTTTCAATGTGTCCACTTTTACTTTTCAATCAAATGAATAACCTGAGATAATTCATAAATTAGTAAGAAGTTAATTATTTCATTAACACTCTAATATATTTGCCTTTTGCTCTATTGCTGCAATTGCAAAAATCCTAGTCTGTTATCTTAAAATCGCCATGAAGAAATTTCAAAAAAGAATTGAGGCCCTGGTTACAGACTAACGCCTACAACTGCACACTTACTGCCTGCAGACAAGCGCCCCAGGCAACCCTGTGTATGGCGTGAAACGTCAGGAAAACCAGATCTAACAAGGAACAATTCTATGTTCTTCGACTGTTCCCTGCATCTAAATGATCACATCAAGTGACACACAATGAGCCTGGTGGCATTAAAATAAAAAGGAAACAGCAGGATTTACTATGCCATTAACATAAACGTTCTGCTTTACAAATACAAGTAAACGTGGTACCAAAAAAAGGACAAACTTTTTAAGCTGAGCTTTTAAAAGTGAATGCCACCGCTCTTGCCAAAGTCTGCAAATGTGTTATGCTCATGGAACTACACATGCAAATTTTGAAAAGCACCCTATAGCTACGGATCAAGCTCGTCACCAAGTCAGTTCTGTTCATTTGGTGGCTTCTGGAAATTAAGGCTTGAGGAATGAGTGCGGACTGCGGCTTTCACCCTCACTTTTAAATTTCCCTGCCCACCAGCAAAGCCAAAGAAAGCAGACACCGAGCAGCTGCGGCGCCCCGGGAGCGGGGCTGCGGTACCTTCTCCGCGATGCTGTACAGAACCTCGTCCATTTTCATGCACGTAGGGTCCCAATCGTGGCCGAACCGAATGACGACCACCCGGTCTTCTTCCGAAAGGATGGCCTGGTCCACCTGCCAGCCGTTGTGCAAGTGCGGGAGCATGTACGACATCTTGGCGACTGTGCTGGCTGCTGTGGGAGAGGGACTCGGTGGCCGAGCTGCTTCCGGCTCAACCACAGCACGCGGCGCTGGCGGGCGGCGCTGGCGGGGGGCGCTGCCGCCGCGACCGCCACTCCCCCTCTGGACCCCGAACACCCACTCCCGGCGGGCCCCATCTCCTCCCAGGACCCCACTCCCGATTCCCCGCCCAGCTCCGCTCCCCTCCGGCCCGAACGCCCGCCACCCACCCCCATGATCCGGACCCCGGAGCCCCGACCCTCGCCCACACGGACCTCCGCAGGTTTCCGAACTCCAATTCAGCGGCCGCCCACGGCCGGCAGGCGGGCAAGGCCGACAAGGCGGACAAGGCGGGCAGGCGTGTGCGTGCGCGTGCCCGCCGTGCGTGCGTCCGCCGTGCGCGCGTCCGTGCTGGGGCTGCCTGCCCGGGTGAGTAGTCTGGCTGTCGCCGAGTCTGGTTGCGAAGGGGCTGGCCCACCGTCCGAAGGGCGGGGTCTGTGTCGGACTGAAAGCGGCTTCAAGGCGGAGCCGCCCTGCCTGGGGCGGGGCTTGTCCCAGTCACTCCACAGAAGCAGCAAATGAAAGCACACTCTGCTTTACTTGCCTAAAGCAGTTTATTGACACGAAAGTACCCCGAGCTAATATATTGGTGTTATTTGCAGCACAAAAGTTTCACATTTTGATTAAGTCCAATTTGTTTTTTTTCTTTTGTTGCTTGTGCTTTTGGTGTCATATGCCTAAGAAACCCAGGTCATGAATGTTTACTCCTGTTTTCTCCTTATTCCTGTAAGAATTTTATGCTTTTAATTCTTACATTTAGGTCTACGATAATTTTGAGTTAACTTTTGTGTACGTCAGGTGTCCAACTTGTTTCTTTTGCATGTGGGTATCCAGTCATCCCACATCGTTTATTGGAAAGATTGTTCCTTCCCCATCAAATTGCGTTGGCACCGTTATTGAAAATCAATTGACTTGAGATGCAAGGAGTTATTTCTGTAGTGTCAGTTCTACTCCAGTGATCTTTGTGTGTTGTGGGGGAGCTTTGTCCGCAGAGCCCCCCGTCCGCCACGGATGAGAGTAAGTCTACCAAGACATGATCTGCTTGGGGAGGAAAGGTGGCCAGCCTCTCACAGGAGGACCAAGAGCCTTTTCCCCAACGGCTTTTATTGGGTTTGTTTACCCAGGAATTCAGGTAAAGCTCACTAATCATTGCCCAGAAGTACAGATCAAATAACAGGGACCTCTGAGGGCCTATTCTGAGTCAGGGTCAGATAGCTAAAGAACTATAAAAAAACTTTGAGGGACAAACTCACTTCTTGCTTGGACCCTTCTCATTCAACTGAGAGCATTCTAAACAAAGCAGGCTTCACAGTAATTTACATGTTCTTTCTTAGGACTCATCACCTAAGGGGGAACCTGCCCTTTGCAGCACAGGGCTGCACCACCCTCTGTCATTGTTTCAGGCTTAGGTGGAGCAAGGGAAGTAAGGCAGCCAAGGGATAAGGAGATTTTCTCCCAGACGATGAGGACTCAGGCTATGTCAAAGCCGAGGGGTGAGGGTCCATCACCTCCTTTTGCTGTAGCCCGCAAAGTCCCTCTTTTGAGGGCCTCCCACGTGATCGTGCCTGTCTTAGATCATTCCCCCCTTGGGGAATCTTACCTGTCTTTGGCTAACCAACCAAGCTTTGGGGGCCAGATATGAATGAAGCAGCAGAAGCAGCGCTCCAGCCAGGGAGAAAAGTTTTTGTCTCCTTGGTGGCTTATGGTCCAAGGTCACTCCCTCAGCCTTAGCCTTAGTGGGGGTTACAGCTTCTGAAACCAGGCAGAGTGGTTCCCAACAATGCGTAGCCTTATGTCAGTCTGTCTTGATTCGTGAAGCTTTGTAGTAAGTCTTGAATCCGAAAGTGAGTCCCTCAGTTTTGCTTCATTTCAAGGCTGGTTTGGCTCTCCTGGGTCCCTTGCATTCCCGACCAACGTTAGGGTTAGTCTGTCAACTTCAGCAAAAGGCAGCTGGGGATTTTGGTAGGGATTTGTGTTGAACCCGTACACCGATTTAGGGAGTGTTACCATTTAAGATCAGTTCTTCCAATCCATGCATATGGGATTCTTTACATTTATTTAAGACTTTTTAAAATTTCTGTGAGTTTTCAGGGTCCACATCTTGCACTTAGTTATATCCCTAAGTATTTTATTCTTTTTGGTGCTATTTAAATGATTGTTTTAAATATTTTCAGACTTTTCATAACTAGAGTATAGAAACAAAATTGACTTTTGTACCCTGATCTTGACCTTGCAGTGTTGGTAGGTGGGCCCTGTGGTTTCTTGCTACTGTTCAGCGGGAACACCGCAAGGGTCTTCAGAGAGATTTTTAGAAGAGTTGCCTCACCCACTCCGAAACTCTCAGACAGTTCTCGCAAACGCCCAGTATTTGTAACCTAATGTCCCCTTGCCGTCGTGGCTTCTCCACAGGTTCTTATCGCTGAGCCCAGCGCCCGCGCCAGCAGCTGGGCTGCAGCCCATCACGGACATCAGGTGTAGCACGCCTTACCTCATTCCTACATCAAAGCAACACTTTACTCTTTTTACAAGTGTATTAAAACACTTCCACTTGTCGTAAGCATGTGGCTCTGAAATCATAGTAACCACACGTACAACTTTAACTGGCTATTGAAGGCGTGCAGTCCCACCCCAGCCTCCGCTCCCGCCGCGCTTTGGCCACGCCCGCCACTCGCCCCTCCTCCCAGGGCCAGAACCGCCCCGGCTTCGCCGACGGTCGAGAAAGAGGCTCCCTCCCAAACCCAGCCCCAGCCACCACTGGCGTCAAACCCTTCTGAGCCACCGTATGCACGCACGCACGCACGCAAAAGCACTTCCGGTGCGCCCCAGCCATGGCTTCCGCGGCGTTCCAGCTGGAAACTAAACCAGGGGGAGGGGCCTGTCGGGCCTGGCTGAGGCGGGGCCGGGGCGGAGCCCGAGGAATAGGGGGCGGTCCTGCTGGTCCCCGCACAGGCGGGGGCGGGGCAGACCGGGGAGGGGCGGGGCGACGCGGAGCAGGGGCGGGGCGACGCGGAGCAGGGGCGGGGCTAGGTGAGGTGTGGTGGACAGGTGCGAGGTCGCTGTGCTCTTCGAACCTTGGCGTTCGCCGTGAGGTGCGCGGCTGAGAGGCTGGGTTCTGCTGGCTTGCCCCCCACATCCGGGGTCTTTTGAAACGGTAAGCGTGCCCCAGCGTGTCGTGGCGAGGGCGGAAGACCGGACGGAGTTCCGCCGCAGGAGTCCGGCGGGGACAGCAGACCTCACCCGGGACGAGTGCGCCGCGTTAGAGTCCTGAGACCCACCCGACCCGCACGGGAGGGTCCTGGGGGGGTTCACGGGGGGAAATGCCGCGTTGCCCCGCTCGGGGGACGATGCCGCGCGTCGGGGACGCGGCGAGAATTCAAAGGTCGATGTGGACAGATGCTGCTTTTCTAAGCCGAGGGCAACGGGCCCTTTGGCTTTAAGTGGGCAAACTTCCAACACCCGCATCGGATTTTAGTTCCTAGTTTACTCCCTTACGCGAACCCGGGTTTTAGGAGCGCAGCACCCGTTTCGGCTGGGACGCGGCGTGACAGTGCGTTGGTTTCGAATTGTAGCGCATTTGTTGACGCCTGGTAACTCAAGGACCTTACCCGCAAGGCGCAAACGGCGCAGTTTTCATTAACCTCGAACGAGCAAACAGGGCCTCCGGGACTCTGTACAACCCTCGGCACATCTTCATCTCTTCGTCCCCTTATGCGGCCCCGTACCGATCAGACACTTGTCCGGCGGATCCAACACCTCCTGCCCCTTCGCTGGGCCCCGGGCCGCGACTGCCGAGGGCCGAAGCCAGGCGCGAGAGACAGAGACCAGGAAAGGCCTGGGCCCCGCTTCTGCGCGCTGCTCCGTCACTGGGCCTCCTCTCCCCCGCCCCCCGCCCCGCCCCACGGGGAACCGCGCCCCCTCGCAGCACCTGGAGCAGCCGCGCGTCGCCTGGAGAGCCTCAGCTCTCTTCCGCCCAGAACCCTGGCCGGAGTGGAGTGATGGGCGTGTGCCATCGCTCTTTCACTGGTGCTGGCGGAAAGTCAAGTGCGAAGTGGTCGGGAATCGAGTTCCCTCTCCGCAAAAGTAAACTGAAGTCTTCTTTTCGTGAATAAAGTATTTTTACCCTTTTACTTAACGTCCAAACAACGTTTTTAAACCAGCTGTGCCCTAAGCGTTAAATATGTTTAGCTAAGTCATGACACAAAGATGTAATGCTTCCTTGGCCTCAATTCTCAAAACACAGCTGCTTTTACTTTTCAGGAAGGCTGTAACATGTTAGAAATACCTTATTTTTAATGAGGGACAAGGAACATAAAACCTTATTTAATTCATTTGACAGATAAAAAATATCTTATTTTCATGGTGAAAAATGGTCACTGTAACTTCCAAACCTGTAGAGAATCTTAACAAGAGTTTATTTGACCCAAAACTGAAAACTGCCAGGAGGCAAGATCTCAAACACTCCCCAGAATGACAGTTTGGGGTTTAAAAAAAAAACCATTGTATTTATTTACTTTGAGAGAGGGGAGGGAGGGAGAAAGAGAGGGAGAGAAACATCAGTGTGTGGTTGCCTCTCACATGCCCCCTACTGGGGACCTGGCCCACAACCCAGGCATGTGCCCTGACTGGGAATCAAACCGGCGACCCTTTGATTTGCTGGCCAGCACTCAACCACGGAGCCACACCAGCCAGGGCATGAATGGTTTTTGTTTGTTTGTTTGTTTTTAATGCACTTGGAAACAAGAAGGGAATATGAGGAAGATGAAAGGAAGGTGGGACAGAGCAGGTGGGGACTGGATTACAGAGGAGCTGACCAAATTGCCTCCCTTGAGGGCGGCCACACTTCAGGGGTCTGAGAAATAGGAGTAACCTGGCATTCCAAAGCCACGTTAACCCAGACACACAACAACAATGGACAGGAGTTTCTTAGGGCAAAGATAAAGCTTTTGCTACAAAAAGTTGTATACCTGGGGTGTGATTTGCCAAGTTAGGAATTTGTGACCTCATAGATCACCCAGTGAGGTTACTTTTTGCAGAACCTTTTTTTTGTCCACAATTTTATTAGTTATTGTTGCATATATAGCAAATTACCCTAAATTTTAGTGGCTGGAAAAACAAACATCTGCTATCTCCCAGGCATCCAGCTCAGAAATCCAGGAGTGCCTTACCTGGGTGGCCCTGGCTCAGGGTCTCTCATGAAACTTTAACTGAGGTGTTGACGGGGGCTGCAGCATCTCAAGGCTCACCTGGTTTAGACCAGCCTCTTAGACCTGCTTCTAAGTCCAGTCTCAGCACCTGCACAGGCTGCTTCCCAGCATCGGGCAGCGACCTCCTGCTCTGCCATCTTCTCTTCACTGGAAGCACACCCCAAGGTTGGGGTCACACCAAGGCCTGATTGCCAGGAGGGTGCCTTCAGAGTTCTGGGTCTGGGGACTTTCAAATGCATTCCAGCTGTGTTGTAATGTAGAAAATCTGAAGATCGGGGGAGCATGCAGGTTGTTGTCCTACAGACTCTGTGTTGACAGCAGAAGTCATGGTTGTCTCTCCGCAGGCCATGGGGGATCAGGACCTACCAGGAGTTCTGGTGTCTGCATTGGAAGGACCGTCTGGTGTATGTGAAGATCATGTTGCAGAGCTGCAGAAACACTTCAATCTTATTACCATGCAAAAATTTCTGGACAATAAAGCACAATTGGGTCCACAGATCCAGGCTGTGTACATCTGGGGCAGAAAGCCCGCTATTACTCAGGAGCTCCTGGAGGGCCTGCCGGCCTTGAAGATTGTTGCCAACTCAGGAGCCGGTCTAGACCACCTGGACCTGAAGCTCCTCGCCAGCTTTGGTGTGAAGGTGGCCAACACGCCGCAGGCTGTGTCCATCCCCATGGCTGACATGGGGATGGCCTTGCTGCTGGCGGCAGCCCGGAGAGTAGTGGAAGGTAAGCCGCCTTGGAGATGCTGGTTTTCCCAAGAGATCGATGGCAAACACTTATTAACAGATGACAAGTATAACATTACTTTCAAACTTCAAGTCTTTGGCCCTGATTGCTTTACACTACGTCCCGGACTTGGTGGCACCTGGGAACTGGAGTCCCTCCTGGCCATGTGCATCCTGCTGAGTGCTCAGGCCCCGCTCCGGGCACAAGTAGTTCAGCAGCCTTTCTCTTGGCAGCCATTTCCCTCCACCAAATGCCACTCATTCGTATGACAGGTGGGAAGTGTGTGCATGCGGTAGTTTCAGCTCCACTCTGGAAGTTCCCTGGGGGTCATTCACTGGCTGGGCAGCATGCTACCTGGGGGTGAAGGCCTGCCTGTGAGTAAGCAGCACCCCACCTGTCCGTGCACCGGACCTCTCAGGGGCGTCCCAGGAAAGGCAGGGTATCCCCTCGGCTCGCCCATCCTCCCTGTGGAGCTGTGGTGTGAAGGGTCCGAGAGAGAGAAGCAGGAAGTAGCCTGTTTCCGAATGCTGGTTCATGCGCGCACACACACACACACACGCAGTAACCCACACGTACTCACAGTCCCACACACAGTCCCACACAGATAGAGTACACATGTGCACAGTCCCACACAGGTAGAGTACACATGCACACAGTCACACACGTATACTCACAGTCACAGATATAAACATGGACACAGCCACGCACATAGTTACATGCACAGACACACCCCCAACCGACTTTAACCAGGAAGACTTCCCCAGTTCGAAAGGACCTGCTCTTTTACGGCATTTCCCCAGGAAGCACTGGCTGTGCTAGGAGGACATTGCCGTTTGTCCCCCTCCTTCCCTTGCAGACACATTTGTTTGCTGTCCCAGAGAGTCCATGAGAGCCATGGTCTGCCACTGGCATCCCCTACCCGTGTCACCCTGACAAAAAGGCCTCAGGAAAGGCTGTGGGTTCCTGTGTGGTGCCATCCCCACTCCCCTCTGTCTTCCCGTGCACCTTAGGTCACCAGCTGGCCGTCTCACCGGACACACAGAACTTTTCCACGAACTGGATGGGTCAGGAAGTGACGGGGGCCACCCTGGGGATCGTGGGCATGGGCAGAATCGGCTACAAGGTGGCTCAGCGGGCCAGGGCATTTGACATGAAGATTCTGTACCACAACAGGAGACGCAGGTGAGAGCCGGAGCGGACTGGAAGTGAGCCCAGCAGAATGCACGCCGGCGCTGCCCTGACTGTGGCTGGGGTGTATGAGTTCCACATTTCCCATCAGACTCCCTGCTCTTTCTTCCAGAAAGCAGAGCTGACGGTTCAGAAAGGGGTGGCGGTATTTTTACCATTACTCAGGAACGTGTGACTGATTTCCATTAAAAAAACTCACCAGGAAGGGATTTTAGCTCAATATAATTGTTCTTTTTTATTTCTTGAGTGACTTTTGATCACGGGAGGTGCCGTCCACACACACACACTGCAGTTTGGCCAGTTAGTTTCTCTAGTGCTGGGCTACGTGCTCACCCCCTCACCCCGTCTGAAGGCCGCTTCCTGTCACGTGCGATTCAGCCCAGCACCAGCCCTAATGGTTCGGTCTCCAAACGGCCTGTTGTCTCACCCCATTTGCACATCCCCCAGGGGCCGCCAGCCTGCTCCTGGACGCCCAGTCCCCTCTGCACATAGGCCAGCACGACACTGCTCCCCGTCGTGGTGGCTGCCCTGGCACGTGGAGTGGAATTGCTGCCGATGAGAAATCCAGGGTGGTGCGGTGAGCCGGGGGACTTTAGGTCAAGACCCGTCCCTGTTTTCAGCCACTGTTTGCACAGCGGGCCGTGGAGGCAGTGCTCAGTGTGAGGAGAGGGCAGAGGCCGAGGCCAGCGCCCTCCCGACAGGGTGCGCCGCGTGGGCAGGGCATCTCGGAGGGAGCTGGGTGTGCTTTCTTCCAGGTGTGCCTGGCTCATAGAATTTCGTGTCCCACTCTTGGTGGCACTGGCAGCTGCCTGCTGTGACCTCCTGGAGCCTGGAATTCCCGTGGAGCGTTCAGCCGTCTGGGGGGGCCAGCGCGGGAGTTCAGACTGGACCAGAGCCGCAGCACAAGCCTGCCTCTGCCAGATGCTCAGACCCTCTAGTCTGGTTAACAGACAGCACTCTCGGCCCTCCCCCGTTTTGTACTGTTTGCTGGGGAGGGTGATGCGTGTCCCCACACTTGGTGACGCTCTGACATGACTGGAAGCACGTCTGACACACAGTCGTGCTTGTACCAGGCTCTGTGGGCTCAGCGCTGAGTGAGAGGACAGCCCTGGCCTCAAGGAGCCCTGGGTCGCTGCGAGGCCCTGCAGAGAGGTCGGTACCCACGGGGTTCTGGGACCAGTCCTGGACCCACCTGGGGACAGTCCCTGGCCCCCTCTGGAAACTCCTCCCCGGGGCAACACAATGAATCTCTGACTAGGAAATGCGGTTTTTCTTCCTCGATCTCTTCACAGGAAGTTGGAGGAGGAGGAAGCTGTTGGGGCCAGTTACTGTGAGAGCCTGGACGACCTGCTTCGGCACTCAGACTTTGTGATGCTGGCTGTGAGCCTGACGCCCCAGACCCAGGGGCTGATCGGGAGGAGGGAGCTGAGGCTGATGAAGCCCACTGCCATCCTGGTCAACGTCGGCAGAGGTGCGCCCGCCCACCGTCTGAGTGCAGGCCCTGTGGCCGGGGGGCCAGGGAACAGGAGTTCCTGGAGCTCCTCGGCATCTGCAGTCAATGTGTTCCCTGAGCGGCTGAAAAATCCACTTCGACGGGTGGGGTGCTGAGCTGCTTATTTAGAAATGTTTCTGATTTTTGCCCTCACCTCTTTTTGAGCCTCAGGTCAGTGAGGGAGTTTTCAGATCCAGGTTTGGGCATCCACTGGGGGTAGGGGCATTGCGTTTTCATCTCCTGGGTGTAATCAAGCAAAATTTACGGGGATGAGTTTTCTGAGCCTTCACTTGAAAAAATGACAGTGTTCGTTTGGTTACTCGACATTTCCGTAGCAGTGCTGTCAGTGTCTGTATGCAGGAGGTAGTGGGCCGGTACTTTAACCAAGTACGGGGGCGGGCTGGCGTGGCATTCGTAAAGAAGGGACATGGAGTCCTCAGGACCCCCACCGGCGACCGCACACAGGAGGGTCAGGAGTGATGCCAAGCTGCTGGCCTCTGCGGTCAGTGGCCGAGGACACAGGTGCGCACTGGCCCACCCCCCTCAGGCTCTCTGTGAGCAAACAGTGCTGCCTGCAGCCCCACTGGCCGCACCAACCTGCTGGAGCTTCTCTGAGAATTCAGACCCTCTGCATGGGCATTACGTGCTTTGGGGGATGCCACAGGCCAGTGACCACAGTAAAGACTCCGAGGAAGCAGATGCCCCAGGCAGGGGCCTCGCACCCGGCTTCTCCCACAGCCACACAGGCAAGCCAGGGGGCTCTGTGCCCTGACTGGCCCTGACTGGGGCGGCTGCTCCCGGCTGGTCAGTGGTGGGCTCCTTGTAGGTCTCTGCTGGAAGGAAAGGGTTTCCTTCTGAGCATCCACCCTGCTGTTTGTGTTGAAGTGACAGTTACAGGTCGTGTTTGTGGCTGCTTCACTTTTTAGTGTGTGTACAGAGTGCATATAGCGCTGATCTCTGGGGGCCGTTTGGGGAGGTGGCGTGAAGAAGTGAGCCAGGCCCAGGCTCAGACCTAGGTTGGCGGAGCCTGTGGTCTTTGCCGAGCGTGCAAACAGGAGCCTCGGCTTGCTCGTCCGACACACGGTGTCGACTGTGGGCGATTGGAGGGTTCAGTGCACCTGTGTCAGGATGTGCTGGGAACAGCGGCTGATGTGGCGGAAGCATCTTTTCTGTGCGCTGCCTGCCTGAGGTGACCGCAGAGGACTTGTCTCGTTGGCTCAGGTCTGCTGATCGATCAGGACGCCCTGGTGGGAGCTCTGCAGACCGGGGTCATCACGGCAGCAGCGCTGGACCTGTCGCACCCCGAGCCCCTGCCCAGGTAAGGACGCCAGGCAGAACCCACAGCCCTCTCTGACGGAGGGGCGGGGCCGGGGCGGGGCCTCAGGCTGTCCTGCTGTGGCTTTTGCAACTGAGTTGTCACAGAAATGCAGGGTGTTGGCCAGCAGGGGCCTGCAGGCCTCTGGGGACCTGTCCAGTCCTGCAGACAGTCCGCCCTCTGCTCCGCACCTCCGCGGACGGGCTCAGCGCATTTGGCAGCTGGCCGCGTGGGTGGACTCTGCACCGAGCCGCCTTCCTCCGGGAAGTCCTCCGCAGACCCCTGGACCTGGGCTGCCCTCTCCAGTATCAAAGGACAACTTTGGTTCTCTTCTCTTTTAAAAACATTCATGTGGCCCCGGCTGGTGGGGCTCAGAGCATTGAGCTCCAGCCTGTGAACCAAAGGGTCGTGGTTTGATTCCCAGTCAGGGCACAGGCCTGGGTTGCGGGCCAGGTCCCCAGTGGAGGGTGTGCAAGAGGCAACCACACACTGATATTTCTCTCCCTCTCTCTCTCCCTACCTCTCTGTCTAAACATAAATAAATAAAATATTTAAAAAAAAAAACCATTCATGTGGTTTAAGACAACTAATACATTTTATCCTAGTCTTTTTTTTCTGAGGCTAAATATCTGCATGTCCTCCGACAACAGCCTAAGCGATGGCACCTCTGTCATTTCTGGACATCCTTAAGGTCCCGCGGCACTCCTTTTTAAGGCCCTCTGGAACTGTGCTCTCGAGACTGAACTCAGTGTTCGTGTCGCAGCCTGACCGCTGCAGAAAATTACACAGAGTTTGTGTTGGCAGCACTTGGTTCTAGAAGCTTCATTGTGCCCTTAGCTCATTGCATTTTTAGAGGGCTAAAATTGTTATTCCTGCAGCTGTTTTTTAAGCATATGTATGGAACTTTACATTTATTTCTGTTGCATTTCATTTGTGTTTGCGTTTTGACCCTAAGACCCAGGCTGCTAGGGCCACAGTCCCGATGCTGTCGCTCCCTGTGAAATGTGATGCTGCCATTTGGTAAAGGCTCTCTGATTCCTCCAGCGCTGGCTTCCCCTCGTCAGCAATTCACTGTCAGGAGGAGGACATTACAACCCCGTTTAATATCTACCTTTACCAAGACTGACCGTAGAACTTACAGGCATTTCTGAGGAAAACAATAATTTATTTAGAACTGTGTTTCTCTCTTTTTAAAAGATTTTATTGATTTTTTAGATAGAGGGGAAAGGAGGGAGAAAGAAGGAGAGAAACGTCGACTGGTTGCCTCTCAAGTATCCCCAACTGGGGATCCAGCCTGCAAACCAGGCATGTGCCCTGATGGGGAACTGAACCGGTGACTTTTCAGTTTGTAGGCTGGCACTCAACCCACTGGGCCACACCAGCCAGGGCAGAACAGTGTTTCTCAAAAGGTGGTCTGGAGACCCTTTCAGGGTTAACACAAACTGTCTGGCTGTGCTCAAGGTCCTAAGGATAGGGAGACGCCACATCAGGCAGTGAACCCCAAGGGCTCAGAGGTCATCTCCCAGAGGTCTGTGTTTGGAATGTGCAGGGTCTGAGCCCTGCAAGCCTGTCTGCCGAGTTAACCCTTTATTTCACCGGTCATCGCCTAACCCTTGACCCACCCGATACAGCCATTGCATGCATTTTTGTATTTTTGTGCTAGCTTGGTTGTTTGCCCACTGCTCTACCACTCTCTGTTCCTTATGACACACTTGTGCCGTACTATGAGTATATAAATTAGCTACTATTTAGCTAAGTCTATTGAGCCAGTCATTGCCCATTGTTATATTCTGAAGAGGCTTTAACTCAATCTCCCAATCCAATTGATCATCAATAGCAGTATTATCTTATGACTTATTTACATGAGGTAGTTAAATTCTACCAACACTGCTAGTGCTACACCATATCAGAATATGATCACGGTTTAATTCCGTTTCATTACAGGACAAATCAGTAACAGTTACAGAAGTATTTGCCACACTTTCTCAACAGAATTGGCTCTTGCCTCTACACCAGATAGTTTGTGGACAGGTGTCACAGTTGGTCATGATTCAGTTACCTCTGGGTCCGAGTCAGTTGCAACCAAGCCAGTCACCCTGCGGTTTCCAGTGTGTGCTGTCACACAGCAGGGCCCGCCTGTGGGGAGGACAAGCGTTTTCAGAAGAGTTCTTGTCCCTGCTAGCTGTACTGCAGGATATGCTGAAATAGGCCAGTCCTGTGGACTGCGGCAGCCACAGTGACAAGTGCCCGCAGGGAATGTCCGTAGGGTCAGGGGTCCATAAGATTGCAAAGGTGTTCCCTCAACAGCCAGGAATGTCACAGGGCTACTCTGGCCGCTGTCGTATTAAAGTAGTCAGGAGGCCCGGCTGGTTACAGCCCTTCCCCTGCACTGGGTTCTAGTGTTACCCGTCACCACATTGAGTCTGCCTGACCCACTGCATTAGGAACCTCCTCTTTCCAGACCGACCCTTGCCCTTCGCACTTATTCTTCCTGGAAGAGAACTCCCTCTAATCTGCTCATTCTAGTTAGGAAATCTCCCTTCAAATGCCACTACTCCCCACAGGCGCGTTCTGCTTGTCCAGTAACGCCGGGACCAGCACCTATGTCTCCGAAGGCCCTTTCGGGTCTTGTGGGCCAGCCTTGAATCCACCATGCATGTTGTGCCATTGTGTGATAATGGCCTGGATGCAGTTAGGGTATGTGCTCTGCACCCAGAAATGTAAGGTCCCTCGCACTAGGGTTGGATGAGCGGTGGCCATACCCAGGTGTGATTCAGAGTGTGCACAAGCCTCCTGCAGCCTTCCCCTCGCAGGGCGGGGATGTGAAGCCAAAGTATGAAGTTCGAGAGACAAACAGCTCTGAGTGGTTTCCCCAACTAATCTGTATTTCAGGGATCATCCTTTGCTGAAGTTGAAGAATGTCACTCTGACCCCTCACATTGGAAGCGCCACTCATCAGGCCAGACGGCAGATGATGGAAAACTTGGTCGGAAGCATCCTGGCCTCTCTCAGTGGCCTTCCCATTCCGAACGAGGTGCTAGTTACATGATGTGTGTGGGCTGAGGATTCAGAGGGACGAAATATGGCAGATTAAATGGGAAAATATCATTTTGTGTGTGTATTTACGTTAGAGTCCAGCACACAGTCCAAGGAGAGCAACGACGCTGACCACTCACTGGGGGCCCGCTAGGGGCCTTACTCCATTCTCATTGCACCCTCAAGGCTGCTGTGCGAGCGGAGGTGTCGCCAACCCTGAGCCCAGTTAACCCTCCAGCGTTTGGAAGCTGCAAATATTTGAACCTGGACTAAAAGCCTGGGCTAGGTCCGTGGATTTTCCACCGGCCGTTGCTTTCCATTCTATTAAATCCCCACAGCTCCATGGAGTAGGTAGCCTTCCTTAAACTCGAATCCCTGTGCACGCCTTTATTCCAATCATTCAAGAAATGACGATGGAGCGCCTTCCAGGTGCCAGAGCTGTTCTCAGTGCTGGGGCTTCCGTAGGGAACGAGTCGCCCCTGTCGAGGGGTTGCAGCCTAGTGGGGGACAGGACCAAACCGCACAGCGTCTCTGAGAGCCAGTGACAAGCGTGGGGGGGGACCCTGGCTGGGCTGCCGCCGGCCGTCCCGGGGTGACGGTGACGGCGGGCTGGGCAGCAGTGGGCCTCCGTCCTGCAGGGGGTTTGGACCTGCTGAGGAGGTGGCACGGGAAGAAAACGTTCCGCGAGAGCAAAGGGACCGGTGGTGTCAGGAGTCAGAAACATGAGGGGCTCCACTCCAGCACGCCCCCGAACCACAAGCTAAGAGCTCCAACCTCCCTCCCGCCCCGATTTCTCCCCTTGCTATCTTGTGGCAGGCGAGCTGCGACGCAGCCTCAACCGTTAGGGTCGAGCGTCAGCAAAGGCCGCACTCCCACCCTCACAGCAGTCAGGTAGTGCCCTCCGATTCGGCCCCCAGGCTTCACGCCCCGCCCACCCCCTCAAGGTCCCGCCCACCCCTATCTAGGCCCCGCCCCGCGTTCTCCACAACGCTCCTCACTCTCGTCACAAACCTTAGCGTCGCCCCGCCCCACCTGACGTCTCCCTGCCGTACGTCATCCCCAGCGCTCAGCACGCACGTCCCCCGGTGGGCTCGGATCCCCGCCCCGTCTCTTCACGTTCCGCCCCGCCCTGCGTTGCTCCGCCTCACGTTTCCCGCCCCTCTGCTTCAGGTCCCTCCTACTCGTCTTCAAGGCACCTACCCAGCACTTCGCTCCGCCCCGCGTGGCCCCGCCTCTTTACGTCCCGCCCCGCCTCTTTACGTCCCGCCCCGCGTCGATCGGGCTCCGCCTGCTCTGCCCCGGAGCTCGCTCGGTCGCCATGTGGGCGACTGCCCCCCGGCTGTTGGGGGTATCCCCGGGGCTCCGGGCGCTGCTCGGTGGGCGCCAGGCGGGGCGTCTTCCCGGCGGCGCCCGAGGCCTGCATGGCTCGCCGGTCCCCTGCGGCAAGAACCTGCTCAAGAAATTTGCCTCGAAAACCAAGTACGGCGCCCTGAGTGCAGGGGGCGGGGGTCCGGGCCTGGAGGGGGTGCCCTCGGGGCGGGAGTGAGGCCCACCGGGCTGTGGTCCGCGGGCCAGGGGTGGGGCCCGCGGCCGCCGGCTCCGCGAGCGGAGCCTTTGCTGGCCAGGCGAGTGGTCCCTGAAAGGTCGCCAGCAGGCCCGCCGCGCCGTTAGCACTCGCCGTTTTCGCCGCCGGGCCTCTGTGCCGTGCTGCCGCAGGCGAGACGTCACGACCCGTAGTTGGCGAACGGCCTCGGGTACCCCGAGAGCTGGACGGGTGCGCTGCTCCCGGGCTGTGTCTTTAGGCCGTTTCAGCTGCACAGAACAGGAGCGCACCTGCCAATGCGCTCACCTGTGACCGCGGCGGCTGCGTGTCCCCGTGCGGGCCTGTCGTAAGGGAAGCTGGAGTTCATGCAGTTCTCCAGCTCCGGTCCGCCGCCACGCGGGCGGGCCGTGCCGGCTCCCCCTCCTAGCTCGCCCGGGACGTCCTCCCGCTCCTGTTCGCGTAGCGGTTCCTCCGCCCGAGTCAGCCGCACACAGGGCTTCCTCGGGTAGGGCGCGGTGCCCCGTGCAGTCGGACAGGCGCGTCGGCAAGACTGTCCTCCGCTGCCCGTGGGAGGGAGGGACACCTTGAGCGACAGCCGAGGTCCTGTCTCTGCCCCCAGCCTCCGCCGTCGTCGGGTAGGTAGCTTCCCATTCTCCTAACGTCAGCGTCGGAGTTCAGCCCCTTAGAAACCGTTGTGGTCTCGCAAACTTGAGTTAGCTTGTGTAACTTTTTCTTCTTTGATTGCTGTCAGTATCCAACACAGTTTTTACTTTCTCCCCGTAGAAAGAAGTTTTGGTATGAAGGGCCTTCCCTGGGCTCCCACCTGGTGAGTCGAGTGGCCGCGATGAGCGCGAGGTCCCAGGAGTCTGCCGCGGGGTGGCCCTTCCGTCCCCGTAGTGGGCGGTGCAGGGTCTGTAGGAGCGGGCCCGGGTGAATTGGTAACGTGGAGTTTTGAGTTAAAAAATATTATCGACACCGAGGTTTTTCCGGAATGTCATACCTATGATCAAATTCTAACATAGCAAAGTGCACTCGGTTTTCAGTGTGTGTGTGTGTGTGTGTGTGTGTGTGTGTGTATCAAACACATGTAGGTACATTGTACCTACAGGTACATAGACTTTTGTACCTACAGGTACATAGACTTTTGTCTATGTAGTGAATGACTTCGGTTAGGAAAAAACACTGTACCAAATACCACTGATCTGAATTTTTTAAAATTTACTGATTTTAGAGAGACAGGAAGGAAGAGAGAAACATCAATTTATTGTTCCACTTATTCACTCATTCATTGGTCGATTCTTGTATGTGCTGTAACTGGGGATCAAACCGGCAACCTTGGCATGTCAGGACGATGCTCCAACCAACTGAGCTACCTGGCCACGGCTGTATTGTACATTTTAAGAGGGAGAATTTTATGATGTGTTGATTATATTTCAGTAAAAGTTTTTCTTGAAAAAATGTGTACTGGCAGTGATTTTTATATTGGAGGGATGCTAGATAAAATCTGGAAGGATCCAGCTCTGTAGAATAAAGTGTATTTTTTTTAAAATCTTCACCTGAGGACATGCCCACTGATTTTAGAGAGAGGGCAGGGGAAGGAGAGAAACATTGATCAGTTGCCCCTCATAGCCACCCCGACCGGGGATGGAACCCACGACCTTCTGGTGTGCAGGGATGACACTCCGACCAAGCGAGCCACACTGGCCAGGGCTAAGCTAAGGTGATTGAGCGTAACATTTGTTTCTTGTTTCAAGGTGTTCAAGTTCTTCCCAGTGGCCTTTTGTAAGCTAGTACGAGTTTACCGCACAGGCTAACGTTAGCCTTTGTGTGTGTTCTTGCTAACGCAGACTTACAAGCCGTCCCAGCTGGAGTTCCTGACAAAGAGCACCTCGAAGAAAACCAGGAAGGAAGACCACGTGCGCCTGAGGGCCCTGAACGGCCTCCTCTACAAAGCGCTCAGCGATCTGCTGTGCACCCCAGAAGTGAGCCAACAGGTGTACGACCTGAACGTGGAGCTGTCCAAGGTAGGCCGCGGGGCCACACCGAGAAGGAACGTGGCCGGGACTGCTAGCCCAGCTGCCGGGAAAGGGGCCCCGGGCCACTGCCAGGGCCCTTGGTCTGGGTTGCAGGAGCATTGCTAAGTGCGTCCATTTGAGCCCTAAAGACAGACGGAGGGGACACGTGTGCTGCCACAGCAGGGAGGGAGGCGTCTCTGACCGGACAGCACCGAGAGCGGGGTCAGACATTCGCAGACCTGTGGGTCAGATACGTGGCTACGTCACCTTCGTCTCGGAGTAAGGACGAAGGAGGTGACCTCCTGCCATCGGTCTAGTGAGAGTGAGCGCAGCTGAAGGGAAACAATGAGGAGAACAGTGGCGGTTGGGCGTTTCCCGTGAGTGCCGTGGGGTTGGGGAGGGGAGGGGAGGGGAGGGTCGGTTTCCAGCCCCGCGTCACTGGCCGTGAGTGTGGTGCCTGCGACGGTGCGGCTGGAACACCAGCCCAGGTGGTGGGTGGAGATGGCCGGCGCACTAGCATTTGGCTCCTGCGTGGTGTCTGTCTGCGGGAAACCCACTGACGCCGAAGGGGTGGGGGGCCCTCAGGTGTCTCTGACCGCAGACTTCTCTGCCTGCCGCGTGTACTGGAGGACGCCGCTCCCTGCCGAGCAGAACGCGCATGCCCAGGCCACGCTGCAGAGGCACGCGGCGCAGATGAGGTGAGGACGCCGAGCTGGCCCAATGTGTTGGCTCTTGCAGCGCCCGGAGTTGCCCCGTCTATTTAGTGATGTATTTTTGCTTTTAAGAAGAATTTTAGAAGTGTTTTTTTTTTTAACTTCGCTGTGGTCCTGGATCCCTAGCGGCCCCCGAGATCTTTGGGGGTGTTCGTCAGGTTAAAGCTGTTGTCACAGTGGGACATTACTTCCTTTCTCACTGTGTAGACGTTTGCACCAAAGCTCCAGTGGGTAAAGCTGTGGGCCCAGAGGCCCTGAGCTCGGGGGACCTCCATGCTGCCTGCTTGCAGTAAACACAGGGCCAGTTTTATTTAAGAATGTCCTTGGTGGATAAGCAAACGCTACTAATGTCATTAAATTATGACCCTTGGGTATGGACCTGGTTCGTATTGTGTGCGGTGGGAGTGTGCGTGGAGCCCTGCGGGGGGCCGGGCTGGAACGGCTGTCCCTGGGACGATGCCATGCACACGGAAAGAGATACTTTTTCACTTGAGGGAGTAAGAGAACCAACCATGGTTTTTCAGATTCGGGTACTTTGACAGACGTTTTCTGCAAATGAGCCAAGTGAACCTGTCACTTCAGGGAAAACAGTTGATCATACTTGTTGCCGGTGATAAAATTCAAGCCTTCAAGTAAAAATCAGATTTTTAGGCAGTGTTTCTACTGCTGCGAGTTTGGCAGCTTTCCAACACGTGCAGCCTCTTGATGAGACGGTGGTGACAGGTGTCAGCCTCCTGAAACCGGCAGACCTTGGTGAGCCAGTGTCTCCTGACGCCCAGGGTGTGAGGTCACAGAACCACGTGGGAGGAAAGGTCAACTCAAATGCAAGAGAGCCCAGGCGTTCCTTGTGATGGTGCGATGTGTTCATTGGTCTGGTTTCTGATTCCACATTGCACCTAATCTTTAAAAAACTGCCACATGTTGAGTTTTTGTTTAGCACCAAAAAGGTCCACGCTTTTTGTGAGCGTGTTTAGACGGCCCTCCGTCTTCCAGTCACAGATCCGTGCGAGGCCAGGTTTCCTTCTTGTGTTTCGACCAAAATAACATCTGAACAGATTGGGTGCAGATGCAAATATGGGAATCCAGCTGTCTTCCATTAAGCTGGGCATTACAGAAATCTGCAACTGTGTACACAGCGCCAGTCTTCGCAGTAATTTTTTTTAGAAAAGTTATTTTTCATTGAAAATGTCTATGTGAACATTTAGTAGGTTTAAGTGAATTAATAAATATATTTTATATTCCTGGTATTAATTTCTAGTATGGTATACATTGCTGGATATAGCCCACATAAACACAAGCTCCTTGGGATCTTCAGTAATTTTCTGAGTGTAAAGCAGCCCTGAGGCTTTGAGAACTGCTGAGCTAGGTGGTAGCAGGGAAGTTACTCCGTTTCCTCAGGCTTAAAATACCCAGACACCCGACCCGCCAGCCCTGGAAGAATTGGAATGCCTCCCTCCCGCTGTCCTTGGCTTTCTCCCCACTCTCGCCCCTCCCCCCTGTTCCCTGCACTGTCAGAAGGGGGCAGATGCTGAGAAGTCGGAGTCGCACAGCAGCTGCCACACTCATGTCTCCGTGTAACTCTCCTGCGTCGTGACCACAGATGTCCACCACAGTGGTCCCTCAGCGTCTGTAAAGTTGCTTATTAAAGGTTGGCAAGTGCATTTCACTGCTACATTGAACAGAAACAAGAAAGTGAGAAATCTAACAAGTGTCGCCGTAACAGTACCGTCTCCTGATTAATTTTTAGGCAGCTAGAAAATTCAGTTCAACAGAACGTCCTCTTTCCCCACTCCTCCGGCCACCCTGGGTTTAGTGTGTTCCATGACCCACTGTCACTGAGCGGATGTGCTGTGTGTCACAGCCAGATTGTCACCTTTTATCTCCCTGTTGCATAACTGAAGACCACAGAGATCACTTCTGTGTGGCACGGGGTGGTGGGTGGCGTCATTGTGCAAATCCATTGGCTGGAGGAGGAAGTGTTGACGGAGGTTAGTGACCAGCCGTGGAGCCCACGGCCACCGTGATGCCCAGGTGGGAGCCTCTGGTTAGATCCTATTATTTAGACTTTAGAGGGGTCGTTTCTTGTCCCTTTTGTGATGTGCAGCTGGCTGAAGGAGACTTCTGGGCTGATGTTTTCATCTTGGAGTGATGTGATAAGCAACTCTTCTCTCTCATGTCTGTGTGAAATCGTAAATGTTTGTTTCCGGCACTGTCACACCTCTCCTCTCACTGTCACCTGCCTCTGCACTAATGTGCATCCTCTCTCCCCAGGCATCTTTTGATGTCCCAGCAGACTCTGAGGAACATGCCACCGATAGTGTTTGTCCAGGACAAAGGCCACGCAGCTCTAGCCGAGGTGAGGCCTCTAAACCATGGGCTCTGTGACGTGTAGGTCGGATTTCTAAGAAGATAATGTATATAGTTCTACAAACGAACACTGGGAGGGGTACAAATGACAAGTAAGACTCCATGCTTGTTCCCAGCAACAGTCACCAGAGGTAGCCTTATTTTCTGACTTTAGTTTTTTTATGTTTATCTCTGTAACTCTTAACTAGTAAGTCAGATCTCCAGGGCTCGAGTTATGAACCTGAGGCGGTCGAAGCCGCCTGCTCTCACTTCCCCGGGTTTCAGCCCAGCCACGGCTGTTTCACGTCATTAAGGCTCACAAGGTTGACATGCTGCCCTGTGACTGTAACTTTTACAGTTCCCTTGCTTGCTTTAGTCACAGGTTAATTATAAAGGTTAAAACCTGTAAATGTATGTGTTATTTATTTATTTATTTATTTATTTTTAGAGAGGGAGAGAAACATCAATGTGTGGTTGCCTCTCGAGTGCCCCCTATTGGGGACCTGGCCTGCAACCCAGACATGTGCCCTAACTGGGAATTGAACCGGTGACCCTTTGGTTTGCAGCCCATGCTCAATCTACTGAGCTACACCAGCCAGGGCATATGTGTGTGTGTACTTTAATCTGGTTGGTGGTTACCTGGTGGTTATTAAGGCGGTTATTAAAAGTCCTGGCTGGTGTGCCTCAGTGGATTGGGAATTGTCCTATGAACCACAAAGTTGCTGGTTCAATTCCTGGTCAGGACATGTACCTAGGTTGCAGGTTCACTTCCCTGGGGCAGAGGTCCTCATCCTTTTTGGCACCAGGGACTGGTTTCCTGGAAGACAATTTTTCTGTGGACTGGGGTGGGGCAGATGGTTTTGGGATGATTCAAGGACGTTACATTCAAACTCACCTCCTGCTGTGCAGCCTGGTTCTTCTAGGCCACAGACCAGCACCAGCCTGTGGCCTGGAGGCTGGGGACCCCTGCCCTCAGGCACATATGGAAGGCAACCAATCGATGTTTCTCACATCAATATTTCTCACCTTCTCTTTCTCCCTCCCTTCCCCTCTCTAAAATAAAATAAAATAAAAATATAAATGAAATAAAAGGATCCACCCAGGCACATGTGGTCAGACTGGGAGAAGGAAACCCTGGCGTGGCTGGAAGACGAGCCCCCTGCTCCCTTGCCCACCCTGCCCCTCCCTCTGAGGTGGAGAACCAGCAGTCTCCAGGCCCCACCTGGCTCTGTGGGTTCCTGTCCAGAAGAAGCCACTGGGAGGAGGGAGGTGCATGAGATACGTGTTCTAGAGAGGCCCTTTCTCCAGAGTCTGCTGGTGGGTGTCTGTGTTGGAGGCTGCCTCGGGCCTGTGCAGCATCCGTCCCACCGTGCCTGTCCTGCTGCAGCCCACGTGTGCCCAGAGGAGGTGGGAAAGGGCCTGGCTATGTGCCCCACTGCCAGGGTGGGTCCTGTAGGTGCCCGGAGCCCAGGGGAGCCCGGGTGTTGAGCGGAGGCAAAGTAAAGACTTGGTCTTGGCTTGGCTCGCTGTCGTGAAGTCTGTCTCACTGCAGGTAGAAGTAAGTAAAGGCCTCACTCGGAGAGGGTCTCGGATTTGCACAGATGAGTGTTTGAGGGCACGTCGTTTCCTGCTTGCCCTTGCGTTTGTGATAGGTTGAAGTCAGGCAATGAGAAAGCAGCTTGGATGGTCATAAACATTAAAGTTGGGAATATGGGTGAAAGTTTGAGTCTTCTACCGGTTTATTCAGTGTCTTATGTTGGGTGCACTGTGTGGAAAGCTTGCAGGGGGTGTTAACAGTTTCGCCTCCTTCCTGTACCTTCTCAGGACGGTCTCCAGGTCACTGGTGCGGACATTTCACAGAGGGGTGGTGATAAGCTCTATCCACACTGAGACCATTACTGCTGGTAAACCCAGGTGCGGGGCTCAGCGTCATGGTCATCAGGAGCGTGGACGTGAAGCCACAAAAGTTCCAGTGTACACCCTGCCCCAGCGAGGCTCACTGGACAGTAGTGAGGACACTGCAGGTCCTGACCAAAGCAACAGGCTCCCGAGCTGTTTGGGCGTGGCCACTTTGGAGGGTGAGGTCGAACCTTCAGAAGCTGAGTGGACTGCGCCCCACCATTCCGTGGGGGTACCGATGGCGGTGGGAGAGTGTGTGTGGAGTTCCCACAGACACCGGGCATGAGTTGGCAGCAGCTGAACGTGCTGTGGTGCAAGCCAGATGTCCCCCTGCACCCAGCACCTCACACCAGAAGCCAAAGGAGAGGCCCATGCTCTGGTTCTGTTTATAAGAAGTGCAAGGACAGGTGTGCTCGCCTTCGACTTTGGAAGTCAGAGCACCGGCTGCCTTGGGGTGGGCGTGGAGGAGGGCGTGGTCTCCAGACGTCTCATGCTGTGCATAGAGGGCTTGTGTGCTTGTCCTATGCATTTTACACTTCAACCAGAAGGCGTTTACAATGGGATTTTTCATAACTATAAGGGAAAAAAAGTCTAATTTTTTAAAGAAAATACATGGACTTGGAGGCCAGTTTTGTGGTTTATTCTGTTTGCTTGTCGGGGCGCTGAGAGCAGAGCGCCGGCCTGGCGGAGTCAGTGGGGCCTGCACGAGGGGTTCTCCACAGGATGGTCTGAGAGACACAGCACGCCGGTGTTCACGTGTCAGAACTGGGGCTGCATTTGGTTCTTTGATAACCCTTCTAAAATAAGCTTTATCGACGGGTGATCTCCCGTCATGGGCACAGAATGCACGCCTTCCTGCCCACCCCGAGGAGCTGGCTCCTTCGCCCCTGGCGCACCTGATTTTCAGGCCCTGAGGACAGCAGCTTTCAGCCTCTGGCTCGGGCAGTGCTTCAAGACTCATCCCTGCGTTTCCTGTGGGTGTGGCACCTTTGGGGACAGGTATCCGCCCTGGGGACACAGCACAGCGACTCTCCACCCGTCAGCACCTGGTGGTCCTCTGCCCAAGTGAGGCTGTGGTGGGCAGCTGCCCTGCGCGGAGACTGGCAGCATCCGTGGGCACCTGCGGGCTGGGAGCGCCGGCCTGGTGGGGTCAGCGCATGCCTGGAGCCCTGCGGGTCGTCCCTCCTTCGGTGATGCCTTCGGTTCTCGCGGGTTGTCTGGCTGTGCAGCTGTGTGGTCCAGTCCACATCCCTGGTCAGAGCGCGCGTTGCAAGTCTTTCCTCCCCGCCTGTCCACGGTGTGCAGCGTCGCCAGTCCTGTGCTCGGACACGGTCCCCAGGTCTGCGTCCTCACACGTCCAGGGCCGTCCCCGGTGCTGGGTGACTCTGCACTCTGGCTCCAGGGGACACGCTCTGCCGGCCTTCCCCTCCCCACGCCCCCAGCGCGTCCCGTGCGGCGGCGCAAGGGCCTGGGTAGTTCGGCTGACGTCCAGCTGCTGGGTCATAACTTTCACTTTTACACGTTTAAATCCAGTTTTAATATGTTTTACATGTTTAAATCCAGTTTTTAAAAACTTCATCATTAAAGAAACGTGGCTGTTAGGACAACAGCTGTTTGAAAGGGGGTGAACGCACTCAGTGCCCGGAAGTTGCCACCTCCGGGAGCGACGTCAAGCGGCGCCGGAAGGAACCCACGGCGGTCGCGCATCCCTCTGACGTCACTCTGACGCAATGCCGCGCGATCTCGCGTGCTGAGGGCCTTCGTTCCTGTTCCTTTCCAGGTGGAGCGGTTACTGGCAGCCGCTGATCTGGGACCGGCAGATGAAGACCTTGGACGCGGGGACCTCAGGTGATGCTTGTGGGCGTGCGTGCGGGCCTCCGGCGGCGCCTGGCCACAGGGCCCCTGCGCGCCCTGGGGCTGTGGGCATCCGCCCCTGGTGCTCGGACCTCTGGCCGCTGCGGGCACTGCAGAGATTCGTGAGCAGATGCTCGGCCGTGCGTGGGGCCTGCATTTTGCGGGGAGGCGAGCGGCAGCAGTGAACGTGGAGATGAGTGCGGTGGGTGAGGCGACCTTGCAGGGGAGGCCTCGGGAGGGGTGGTGAGGAGCTGGGGGTGTGGAGGGGCCGGCCCAGGCAGGGGAACAGCCCGAGCAGGCTCGCGGCCCGGGGTCCGAGACCGGCTGCACCGCCGCGCCGCGCCCCCCGCCCCGGGCTGTGTTAGGACCCAGCCTGCCGCGCGTGCTCTACTCCGGGGCCGCGGGGCTGAGCTGAGGCTCCGCGCTGCAGCGAGGCCCTGCGTCTGGGACCAGCCAGGAGCCCGCGGCGGGGGGTGGGGCGGGCAGGTAGGGGCCAAAGCCGTGGGCGTGGGGCCTCCGTAGTGGAGAGTTGGAGGGATCCGAGGGGCGACACAGCCGGATTTCGGGTTTAAAGGGTCCTCCCAGTTTGCTGTCGGCGTAGAAGCTTCTCTCTTGCTTTGGTTCATCAAGTCGGCTGAGCATCAAAGGCCCCACCCACAACTGTTTCACAGGGCATTGGCCAAGTTTAAGTCGGGGGAAAATTTAAAATGTGTTTAATGACGGTGCAGATGGCAGCGTCAGACCTGGGATGGCCAGTGCCACAGGCAGGTGCCACCAGTGCCCTGGGTGGTCCTGGGCTGGAGACGGCCCGCACTGCGCCGTCCTCGCCATGGGCTGCAGGCCACTGCCCGGTGTGAGCATGGCTCACGGGCGTGGGGTGCGGGGAGGTGCAGCACCAGCCAGCCCGGGCGCCGCACTCACTTGCTCCGGCGCTTCATCTGCACTTCTCCCCCGCAGGGACCTCGAGGCCCCAGAGGCCCCCTCACCGTATGACACCCCGGGGCCTGCCGTGCCCTCCAGTCTGTGCGGGATTGACCACGAGGCTCTCCACAAGCAGATCGCGGAGTACAAGAGGAGGAAGGAGAAAGGGCGCGAGGGCGAGAGTGAGAGCCCGGCGTGCCCGGGGCTCGAGACGGCGGCTGAGCTGCGAAGGGCAGTGAAAAGGCGGAAGAAGGCCAGGCCCCGCAGGGTCGAGGAGCTCTCCCCCAAGAACTACCCGTGGGAGCTGGCGGGTGGAGACGACCTGGAGGATGGCAGGACCCTTCCCGAGGAGCTGGCCCTGGGATGCGAATGGGAGTGCGGACAAGCAGAGCCGGACACAAAGGCAGAGCGAGGCGGGGGCAGGAGGACCGAGGCGGCTGTCGCGGATCACGGCGGGCGTGGGTTGTGAGGCTTCCGCGCTCAGCCCCATCGGAATTCTGCTCTGGGAAGCACCGTCAGCTCTAGTGTGTTCGCAGGAAAGCCTCTGGTGACTGGCACGGAGGTGCCCACCTTGTCTCTCTCCGCCCTGTGGCTGCTGCCCCTGTGCAAGGTGAGACAGGTGATGAGAAGCTGGATCCTCATCACCTGCAGGTTTGCCTCCTCGCTGGAGTCCCGGTGACCCCTAGTCACGCTCACTCTGGGACGCACCCACAGAGGTGGGGATTCAGAATCCCGGGGCGCACGCATCTCCACGGAGGCTCGGGCATTCCTGTCCTGCTGTAAATGGCTGCTTTTCACAGTTGGTTTCATGCCGCGTTGTCCACATATTTGTCTTTTTTCAATCCTCACCTGAGAATATGTCTGTCCATCTTAGAGACAGGAAGGAGAAAACCTCGGTGTGGGAGAGAAACACACCAGACCAGGGATTGAACCCACAACGCAGGGGTGTGTCCTGACCAGGAGCACAGATGTTCCCAGTGTATATGAAAGCAATTTGGTTTCCGTCTGTCTTTAAAAAACAAACTTTCAGTGGCTGAAGGCAGAGCAGAAAAATTTTAGCCTGCAATATTTCATTTATCTCTGGATAATGCTAAGTTCTATGGAAGGAATGCCCCATGACCCCATTTTTATAAGGCTCACTCACGCATAGTGCTTCTCAGCATGGAGCACGAGAAAGTCACATTTGGCTTTTAAGAGAAAGCTGTTTTGGGAAGAACTGGTGCAGAACTCCCAATAAATACGTGTCCAGTAAAGCCTCTTCACTCCGCCCCAAACAACATGCCTCCCTGTGCCCCCGCTTTGCGTGCAGGCGCTTGGGCCCTGGGTTTGCCGAGGGGCTCGATGCGGGCGAGTCGGCCGTGCGATGCAGGGAGGCGCCCTGTTCCTCCAGCAGAGTGACTGGTGTGGCCCTGGCCTCTGTGCTCTGCAGGCTGGTCCTTCCCTCTAGGCAAGTTGAATTGCTGATGTTGGTCCCTGCTCAGGCCCATGACTTGCACATTGGCACATGGGCTGGATGCCTGCCTCACACGTCATTGGGGCCGAGAAAGTTGGCGAGGGGTCAGCTGCCACCTTCTGCCTCCCGTGCTCCAACACTAGGTCTTCCAAGCAGTTTTATCAGACTGTGTTAATCTAGGTGAGAAAGCCAAGAGTAATTGCAAGTGTGTTTTAGTTACCAGAAGAAGAAAAGCAGAGGAAGAATCTCTGAGAAATGACAAGATTCACCACAGATTTTGCCTGAATCTTACTCATAAACCAGCAAAGCATGGATGTGTGCTACATACAACCTCAGAACACTGTCCTAAAATGTGTGTGAGTGTGAGTGCCCATGTGTGCAAGTGTACCCATGTGCGGATGCCCGTGTGTGTGAGTCTGTGTGTGTGTACCTGTGCTTAGGCCTGCAAGGTCTTAAGATACAACAGTCGTGACAGGCACTCTTGCCCAGCCTGTGCCACCAACAGGTGTCTTGTGGGTTTGGCTCCATCTGGGGAAGCCACACACCCCTCGAGGTCAGGGATACAACCCACAATGAGAGGGGAAAAAAGGACATTAAGACAGCAAAGGCTGCAGAAGGATCACAATCTGATTTCCAGAGTTACTACACTGCAACAACAAAACTGTAAAGAAATAGGAAAGTATGGCCCATTCAAATGAAAAAATCCACAGAAACTGTCTCCTAAAAAGTTCTGGAGGTAGATTTACTAGACAGAGACTTTAAACCTGTCTTAAAGTGCTCAAAGGGCTAAACATTAGAGCAAGTCTAGAAAATGATACATGAACAAAATGAAGTTAGCAACAAAGAAAAAACAGAAACCATACAGAAATTTTGGAATGAAACATTCAGTAATGAAATGAAGTATTTGCTAGAGTGATTCCAACGCAGATTTGAGCAGGCACAAGAAAGAAGGCACAAACTGAAACAAGATCATCAAAATTATAGTCTAGGGAATGGGAAAAAAGGACTGGAGCGACACTACAGAGCCCTAGGGACTTGTGGGACACTGGAGCAGACCAGCGTGCCGGGGGAGTCCCAGGAAAAGAGAGGAAGGGGTAGAGAGAACATTTAAAGAAAGAGTGGCTGAAACTTTCCCACATTTGATGAAAGCTCAGTGTGCTCCAAGGAAGATGAACTAAGAGACACATAGTGAGACTTTTAAAAGCCGAACACAAAGAATCAAAAGCAGCGAGAGAGCGAATCATCACATGCGAGGGATCCTCAATTAGATTAACATTTCTCATCAGAAACTTTGAAGGTCAGGAGGTGGTGGGCTGATATATTCAAAGTGGTAAAAGGGAGGAAAATCAACCAAGAGTCCTATATTTGGCAAAATTGTCCTCAAGTGAGGGAAAAATTAAGATGTTCCCAGGTAGAAGCTAGCAGTTTGTGACAGCTGGACCTGACCTGCAAGAAAGGAGTCTTAAAAAAAGTTTTGCAGGTGAATTGACAGGGTTGTAGAGAGTGACTTGAAGCCTTGTGGAGAAACACAGATCTCAAAGGTAAATACATGAACAATTGTAAAAGTTAGTTCTACTGAAGAGCAGTTTGTAACTACTCTTGCTTTTTGTATGATGTAAAAGAGACCAGTACATTTTAATAAATTAATAGTGTAGCCCTGGCTGGTGTGGCTCAGTGGACTGAGCATGAGCCTGCAAACCAAAGTATTGCCTGTTCAGTTCCCAGTCAGGGCACAGGCCTGGGTTGTGGGTCAGGTCCCCAGTAGGGGGTACAGGACGGGCAACCACACATTGATGTTTCTCTCTAAAAATAAATAAAATCTTTTAGACAATACTGTAAAAGCTAGTATGATTGTAACTCCACATTTTTTTTCACATAATTTAAAGGACTACAGCATTTAAAAGAATTATTAGTTTATGTTTTAGGGCACATGATGTACATACATGTATCTTTGTGACAACAGCCAAAGGGTCAGGGACATAGCTGTTAGAGTTTCTGTGTGTCCCTGAAATTAAGTTGGTGTAGATTCAGAATGTTACAGCTTTAGGATGCTAAATGTAACCCCAATAGTAACAACAAGGAAAATAGCTTTAGACTATGTATAAGGAAATATATAAAATAAAATGAGAAAGGAATTTAAATGTTTACAAAAAACCCACAGAGTAATGCAGGAAATGAGGGACAGAAAGCTGTACAGCATACAAAAAAGAAACAGCAAAACAAAACAGTATGAATTAAAAAGAAAACATTGTCCAACCATATGCTGTCTAGAAGAGATTAACTTCAGATTCAGGCATAAACTGACTGAAAGTGAAAGGGCATAAAAAGACATCCCATGCAAATAGTAACCGAAAGATACCACCGTTGGCTACACTGACACCAGGCAAAAGTGACTTTAAAAAGGTTACTTGAGACAAGGGAGGATCTGTATTAATAATAAAAGTTTCAATAAAGGAAGATACATGGTAAACATGTAGGCTCTTCATGACGAACCATCAAATATTAAGAAGAACTGACATAAGTGACAGAAGAAACTTCTGACGTAGCAACGGGAGACTTCAGCACCCCTCTCACAGTGATGGACAGGAGACCCAGACAGAAGATGATGAGGAAGTGGAGGACTCACAAGTGCACTGCATGCAGCAAACATGTCACGCGCGTGCTCACGTGTGCATGAGGCATTCCACAGGAAAGACCATCGGGCCTCAAATCAAGTCCCAGTAGATTTAAAAACTATCATGCAATATCTTCTATGAACATAAGGGGATGAAGTTAGAAATCAACAAAAATAAAATGGAAATTCAAATCTGGGAATTGAACAACATACTCTTTTTTTTTTAAATGTTCACTGCGGGGATGGATGGTGAGGATTTTTTTTTTCATTGCTTTTAGGAAGGAAGGGAGAGAGAGACGTACATCAATGCAAGATAGAGGCATTGATTAGTTGCCTCCCATTTGCACCCAGGTATACGGGAGGTTGAACTCACAACCTAAGTATGTGCCCTGACCTGGAATCAAACCTGCAAACTTTTGGTTATGGGATGATGGTCCAACTATGTTCGCCACAGCAGCCAGGACTAACAACACACTTGTAATCAGTGGATAACATAAACCACAGGGAAATGAGAAAACAGGTGAAGCAAAGCAAAACAACAACATAGTGAAACTTACCAGACATGGTGAAAGCAATGCTTCGTGGGAAATTTATAGCTATAAATACATGAAAAAGATGTCAAATCAACAATGTAACTTTACAATATGAGGGAATAGAAAAGGAACAAATGAAGTCCAAAGCTAGCAGAAGTAAGAAAAGAGAGCAGAGATAAATGAAATAGAGAATAGAAAAACTGCAGAATATCAATGAAACTAAACGTTCCTTCAAGAAGGGCAACAAAATTGAAAAATCTTTAGATGAAGTAAGAAAAAATATTCAAATTACTAATATCAGAAATGAAAGTGGGGCCAATACTACCTATTTTACAGAGGTGAAAAATACTATAATTATACAAAATTGTATACCAGCGAATTGGAAAATTTCAACAAAATGGACAATTTCCTGAAACAAAAGCCTACCAGGACTATACCATGAAAAATCAGAAAGTCTGTAGAGACCTGTAACAAGTAAGAAGATTGAATCAGTAACCAAAAAATCTCCCCAAAACAATGACAATTACCTGGACCCGATGGCTTTACCTTGTACCAAATGTTTAAAGACAACGAATACCAATCCTTCTCAAACTTTGACAAAAACTTGAAGAGGAAGAAGCACTTCTTAACTCCTTCTAAGAAGCCAGCATAACCCTGATTCCAAAAGCCAAAAACAATACAAGCTAAGAAAACTACAGACCAGTATCTTTATGAACATTGATGTAAAAATTCTAGCAAACAGAATTCAACTGTGCATTAAATACATTACACACCATGACCAAGTGGGATTTATTCCTGGGATGCAAGATTCAACACATGAAAAATCAAGTAATATGCCATGTTGACAAACAGGAAAAAAACATGATCATCTCAATTGATGCAGAAAAAGCACTTGACAAAATTCAATACTTTTATGAAAAATAACAAAATAGGAATAGAAGGAAACTTTTTTTAAAGATTTTATTTATTTTTAGAGAGGGAAGGGAGGGAGAGAGAGAGAGAGAGAGAGAGAAACATCAATGTGCGGTTGTTGAGGGTCATGGCCTGCAACCCAGGCATGTGCCCTGACTGGAATTGAACCTGCGACACTTTGGTTCGCAGCCTGTGCTCAATCCACTGAGCTACTCCAGCCAGGGAAGGAAACTATCTTAATATAACACAAGCCATGTATGAAAAACCTGCAGCGGATGTGATAATGGTGTAAAACTGAAGGCTTCCCTTCTAAGATCAGTAATAAGACAATTATATCCACTTTCACCACTTCTGTTCAACATACCAGAAGTTCTAGCCAGACCAATTAGACAAGAAAAAGAAATAAAATTACAGCAGATTGGAGAGAAAGAGGTAAAATGATCTTTTTGCAGATTATATGATCTTATGTCTAGAAAATCCTGAAGACTCCACACAGAAGCTGTGAGCTCTAATATATGAATTCAGCAAATAGCAAGATATAGAACAATATAAAAAAATCAGACATTTCTATACACAATGAACTTTCTAAAAAAGAAATTGTAAAACAATTCCATTTACAATAGATTCAAAGTAATAAAACACTTAGGGATTAACTCAGCCAAGGAGGTGAAAGACTTGTACAAAGAGAACTACAGAAGAGTTCTGAAAAAAGTAAGGAGACAGTAATACATGGAAACACATCCCGTGCTCATGGACTGCGGGACCTCGTTACCTTGTTTTCATTGCCCGTCCTAAGAACCTAGGGAAGTGATTGTAAAGGGATCTGTGTTTCGACTATTACTGTATTCAGGTAGTAGGGTCACGAGGCTGAGGTGGCTTCAGAAAGCAACCTCCGTCTGCTACACTCCCTTGTGTTGGGCTCAAGATTCTCTCTCACCCACGTTTATGGCTTCAGTTGTCATCCATGTTACGGTGCCTTTAAATTCGTATTTCCACCCTGGGCTCTCTTATATCCAGACCTGGATTTCCAACCATCTATTTGACAATAACCCCTCCAGGTCTCAGCAGCCACGGTCAACGTGGGTGAGGCAAATCTTGTGACCCCTCGTCCTCCCTCCAGCGTGTCCACTCCATCCTCAGTGCTGCCGTTCTGGACCCTCCACTCGCAGCCGAGTCCAGACTGTTGTCAGGTCTTGTTCACTTCACCCTCCGTATCAGCCCCGCCTGCTCTTCCTCACCTTCAGTGCCACGCACGGCACTCAGTTCCAGACTGCCGCCCTTCCCGCCTGGACCTCTCCAGCCGTCCCCTCGCTCTCACCCCTACATCTGCCATTCTTCCAGCGCCCTGCAAATGGCAGCCAGCTGCACTTTTTCTTTTTCCCAGAGTTTTGAAACTGTAATAAGATTTTTAAAAGATCATGACTCAGAACTGGAAAACATACATGTTTAGCACACAAATGTTGTAATATGAATAAACTCCATTTTAAAATGTGTGAATCAAATTACACTTTTAGAAGCTAGTAATTCACATTTAGGCAAGTTAGTGCCTTGCTGAGTTCAACCTTTATTTTTAAAAAAGACTGACTGCATATTGCAATGGCACAATGTGCTTCAGTGCTGTTTTGCTGATTTTCTTCACCTTATTAAACAAGATCAAGTTCTTGAAAGTTGATAGATAATGGCTCACTTCCTATGATGTGATGTTTCCAATGGTAACAGTTACATTTTGTAGCAGAATACTTTTCTGTCGATTTCTTTTCCTATCTTAAAAAAAAGCAATCATTTGCAAGCACTGCATCAACATCAATTTAGTAAAGGAAGCTCAAGCTTTATTGAAACTGCTTGCATACAGGATATATTGCACCATAACCAAACAAATGTCAAAATAAATACCAATCTGTTGTCGCCAATATGTATGAAGAATATTGCCCAAGAGTTGTTACATTATAAACTCATTCTACCTTGGTTAATTACCCACCATATTTTAAACCAAACAGTTTACTGATGATGTATGCAAGGTACCAGTTTCTGTTTTCAGATACTGTGCATTCCCAGGGTAATTAACTAGAAATCAACAGTAATTTGGGGGGATGCTTTTAAAAGACTTTTAAATACTCTTGAAGCCATGTGCAGTTTGTTGCCATTTTTATATGCTTACTTGCAAGCAAGGAAAAAGTAAGTGTAAGACAAAAGTTCGGAGACATAAACACTAAATGCACCAGAAGCAGAACTTTGGTTTGTATGGCTCTGTACAGGTTCAGTGGTACCCCAACTTGGAGTTGGTTGGTTGGTTTGGTTTTTTTGAAGAAAAATGCCAGCTGTACTTTTCAAATGCAAATATGCTTCTATCAACCCACCCACTAAAAACACTTTGCTGGCTTCTCCTTGTTCTTACAAAGACCGAACGCCTTCCTGGTCTGGTCCCTAGTCTCCCCCATGACACTTTCCTTTCTGTGACCTGCACAGCAGTCCCGGTTTCTTTGGTCCACCTGCCTGCCCCACTCCCTCCAGGCACAGGACCTTCACAGGGGCTCTTCCTGGTGCTTGGAGTCGTCTCTCTTGCCCACCTCACTGCTTCAATCTGCTAATGTCTATTTGTCATATCTCCAAGACGGCTGGTCTAGATCTGCCCTCTTGGCCGCAGATGCTCGGAGAGCCGACCTTCGGACGCTTCACGGTGCAGTCATGCCGTCAGTGGCATCCTGTCCCCTGGGGCCTAAGCTGTAGGAAAGCAGAGAGTGCGTCTGCCTTTCTGCCCGTTGTGACTGCTTGGCACCTGGTAGACACACACAAAGCACAGGCAGAACAGAAGCGAGCAGGGCAAGAGTTCACAAATAATGTCTCCCTTTTCTAAGAAAATGTCAGTGGTTTTGGATTCATCTTAGCCACGTATATTATTGTGGATGAGCATGTGCGCAGTTGTCTCTTTGGCAAACATAGCTGTGGAGCTCACATACATTGAATGGAAGCCAGCCAAGGTAGGAGAGTGGCAGCTGGAATCCAGCCCTTGGCGCTGCACAGGTCTGCACCCTGAGGGGGGCTGGCACTTGATGATAGTAATTTTGTCCTGGAGCTGGAGCCCTCCAGATACCGCACATCCACAGGGCTTGCTCCTTTTTCCAGTTTTCATGAAGGTGAGCTGATGTACAGTCTCTGGGGTCAGTATGAGATTTGTCTCTCTTCTGTGGCCTCCCAGTGGCTGTCTTTATGCCAGATGGTACCTTGACAAGTGCTGGTGCCGACTCCGGGGGGAGCCAGATGAGAGGGTCGGAGAGGTGCAGCGTAGCAGCCTCGCTTTCACACCCAGATGGACACTGATTCCACAGCACCAGGACCTAGACTGATACCCAGCAGGCTGGGGACGCGGAGCACACCTGCACGTGCTGTGACATGCCCAGCAGACAGGTCCTCGGGTCTGACTTCAGGTTCAGAATGACTCGATGCCATCACTGTCATGCACTTTCCTGAATCGTGAAAATAGCCTTGACGAGTCCCACTGAGCCACTGAGCCACATTGCTCCTTCCTTCTGTGCTGGGAGGGACCGTCCTTGCAGGAGCAAAGCTGTTGCCCGCAGTTTTACGTGCCATTTCTCATGTACCCGTGCTGAAGTGCTTGGGGAAGTAGTGGATTGATGTCTGCAAGTTTCTTTGCCTGCATCCAAAAATAAGTAAATAAATACGGATGGACCAAGAGATGAAGAGTTGGGTGGCTGGGTGATGGAGTGATGCAGCCAAATGTTAATTGTAAGATCTGGGAGATGGTGCTCACTGCACAATTATTTCACTTTTCAGTATGTTCCAAAATTTTCGTGAGATGTTGAAGGAAACTTCATTCAACACTTATTAAAACTGTATTATATCTATGAAAGCATTCATCTCTTTGTATCAAAGGAGCCTAGGCACCAGGGAGGCAGTGATGAACAGGAAGGCAAGGTCTCTAGGGGAACGGTGTGGCCTCCCTGAGGGAAGTGCGTCAGCAGGGGAAGTACAACACCACAGCGCGTGCAGTGAGAGTGTTCTGGGAGTACCAAGTCCCCACCACATTGCGTCATGCATCACACTGAGTGTGGTGGTGGCGGTCAGGGAGATCTTTCTGGAAGAGAGGCCCCCAGAACTCAGCCCTGAATGGCAGTGGGACAGAAGTTAGTTCAGGTAGTGGGGAGGGAAGACATCCCACGAACAAACCTGGTGGTGTTTGCGGGAGCGGAGAATGGGCCGGGCTGGGTCGGTTTCAGGGAGCTGGAGTGTGCGTGTTGACCCCCTGGCCTCGGTCCTGCGGAGGACTTGGGGTGGCGGAAGGGAAGAAGGGGAGCGACAGGGTCAGACGAGCTCGTAGCTACCTAGATCACCACGGTGGCCAGCGTGAGAAGGCCGCCGAGGCATCGAAGCTGGAGGCCGGTAGGTGCCGGCGTTGGTGTTCCCGCCAGGACATGGCCTGAAGGGCCCCTGGGTGTTAGGGCTGCAGCTGAGCGAACCGGTTTGAGGAACATTTAGATGTGAAACTGGGGAGTTGGAGACGGGGGAAGGAAAGAACAGGGCAGCACGCTGCTTGCTGTACAAGAGGCTGTTGGGGGGGGGTAAAGGGTGTAATGTTAAACATTTTGAATTTGAAGTACCTCTAAAGCACCCAAGTGGGTGCTGCCCAACTGGCAGCCAGAAAAATAAAAGTGAAACTTAGGAAAGCAGTGGAAATCCCGATTTTGAACTGAAACAGTGAAGTTTGAATCCGCTGTTGTGATGGAAAAGGGAGAGTAGGCAGAGCAGCACATGAAAGGTGTGGGTTTTCCGTGCTGGGTGCCGTGCCTGGCACTCCGGACGCATCTGATGGAGGGAAGAGCCAATAAAAGTGGGCAGGACCCTGGAGACGCACTTTCCAGGACCGGTGAGGAAGGGAAGCTGATGAGGAAGCTGGGAGCCATCAAAAGGCAGAGATGATTAGAGGGCCTGTTCAGGGAGTCACCAGGGAGGCAGAGGGGTTCCAAACAGAGGAGGACGAAAACCTGTTCTTGGGTTCAACAAGGAGGAGGTGACTGGTGACCAGGGCGCCGCGCGGAGTGGGGTGGGTGGTGGGCTGGGGGGGGGGGGCGGCGGAGAGCCTGAGGACTGCCCGGGGTGGGGGTGGGGGGGGCAGCAGAGGCCCTTTAGGGAAGTGTGCCCAAGTGCTCTCGGCGGACTGCAACGGCCTGGAAGGCTTTGACTTGACTTTCCATCACACTCAGTTTCTCAAAGGAAGGCAAAGGGAGAGCTAGCACACCCACTTACCGCTGTAACTCATTATCAAGTCATAATTCATAAGTATAAAGCTGTCTTTCAGTTATGGTCAACCAGACATTTATATGGTGCCTGTTATATTTTTAGTCACTGGGCTAAAACTGAGCAGAAGGTACAAGTAGAGAGAGAGGGGGGGTAATGACTGGACCATGAGGAACCTGCAGGGCGGGTACACCAGGCCCAACCACCAACAGGCTGGTCTTGAAAACAGACAGACACGTGCTCAGAGACTGGCTCTACGGTCAGGCTGGTTGTTGAGGAAATAGGTGCGCATGCAGGGCTGGGAGGCCCAGGGGGACCGAGGCTGATGGCCTTGGTGCTCTGGAAGAAGGAGAGTGACCTTCCCCCAAAAAGGACGTTGAGGAGAGGCAAGTGTTGCCCAGGGAGCCTCAGTGAAGTGGGGAAGGTCCGGGCAGTCATTAAGGGGCGGGACTAGGGCAGGGACCGACAAATGAAAGTAGGTGGCAGCACGCACCTCTGGCCTCATCCACTGCAAGCTCCCTGAGGGCGGTGCAGTCCTTCTGGTCCCTGTGGGCACTGACTCAATGGATGAAGACCCAAAGCCATTTTGAAAGCTACTCCATGTTTTCACTCATTTTGAAAAATATGCTCTTGCTTCACAATATTTAATAAATCTAGGCAAAAGTGAAATTTAAAGCCCTTTAGGAGTTTTCACAAATGTATGCGATTAACCTACAAAATACATAGTGGCTCTGACTTAAAAATCAGAATTCTCAAGCAAAGGTGTGACACAAGGGTTCGTAGACCAAAGTCAGGAGGAGACCCTATCCACTCAGTTCACCAAGATGTATCACTCAAGGACACACTTGCAAAAGTCCTGATAGCCCAAGTCCTACTCTCCAATGGCATGGCAGGATTCTCCTCCTAGCTAGTTTCCTATTGGCCCTGAGATGTGGGCGGGGCCGTCCATTCCTGCTGCAGCCACTAGCTCCACCCCCATTTCATGCAAATGAGGTCAAAACTCTGGTGAGCCCGTGATTGGCCACGTGGTTGATGACACAATTGCCCCACCCCTTCAATGACGTCATTGCCCACTCAAACTCTCACGAGAGTTTGCACAGATGATGGTGAGGGGTAGCAGGCCAGTCCAGGAGGGCAGGAGGGTGGTCAGGGTAGGGGGCTCTTGCAGGACATCCCCACTCCCACCCCAGAACCTCCAGTCCAGGTTTAGGCAGGGGCCCCAAGGGGTCTGTGGGGCCCGGCCCAGGGGGTCCCATGCACCCTCTCTTCCCATTGGCTGGTTGCACTGGCATGCAAATAAGGATGCGCGTCACTTCCGGAGGCAAATCGAGCGCCATTTTCTCTTTCTGGCAGAGCTAGGAGGAGGGGACAGGGTCGCGCGAGGGTGGGAGCGCGCCGAGGCGGGGGTCCCGCCGCGCGGGGCGGAGGCGGGCGTGGGCCCCGGCGGGGCGAGGCGAGAGGCGGCGGGGGACGCGGTGGCGCTTCAAGCGCCCAGCGGTAGGTACGACCCCGGCCCGGCCCCGCGACGACGCCCCCGACCCGGCCGGGCCCGCGAAGTCCGGGCGGCGGCCCCGCCCCGCCCCGCCCACACCCGCGGCCGCCTCACGAATCCCGAGGCGTTCACCAGGCGCGGGTTCGCGGCCCGAACGGTGCCGGTCGTTCCTCCTCGTCACGTGCAGCCGGGTGGGCGCCGTGGGGCGGGGCCGTGGAGGGGGAGGGTCCGGGACCGGGGCGCAGTGGCGGGCGGCGGGGGAGTGGGGGTGGCAGAGAAGGGACGGAGCGGGGAAGAGGGGGCGCGGGTCGGGGGAGGGCGGCTCGATTCTTCCCCAGCCTGTCCCGGGAGCAGCCTGGGGTGGCGGCGGACGTGGGCCGCGGAGATACGGTCGCACCTTCGTCGGCCCCGCGGCGTTTTCCCCCAGAAGGAGCGGACCGTCCAAGCAACGCTGACGGCAGATCCTATTCCTCTGGCCTTGAGCGTTTCCTGTGCATATTGATAATTTAATAGGCAGGTGCTAACATTAAAATTTTAGCTTTTCGTGTGCTCGTGCTGGTTGCGTTGACGTAGATTGTTTGCCAAATTTCTGCTAACATTTGGCTTTGGAATGTCAGAAATTCTAACTGCCAGATGAGATTGGGCGCAGTTGCAGAATGGCCAATGACGAAATATTTAAAGTATTTTCTTGGCGTCCGAAGGAGAGACTTGCCTGGACGCTGTTAAAATTATGGCGAGGGTACGCCGGTTTCGTCCGTCGGGCTCGGGGTCCGGGAGGCGCTGGTGGGGGTGACCGCACGTAAAAGCCGGAGGGTCGTGAAGGCGGCGCGTTCATCTGCGGTCGGAGTCGCGCGGCGGGAGGGACTCGGCGCTGCTGCCGGAGGGTGGGGACGAGGTAGAGGGCACCGTGCGCGTCCGAGGCCGGAGTTGGGGCTGCAGTGATGACGGCTTGTGGGGGGCGTGCCCAGTCTCTAGCCGCAGAGGTCCTGGGGTGCCTCTTGAACTTGGACCCGGGTTTGCTAGGCGGTTGGTGGGTTTATGGTGGTGGCCCCTGTGCAGGAGCAGGTCCCCAGCATTTTGTGTTCCGTCCACTCTGCTGTCACACACCGGTTAAGGCAGCGTGTTTTGGAGGAGGACTTGCACGAAGGCCGATCACTTGGTGAAGGCCAACCAAGACCTTCTGAGTCGTGCTTCCGTGTATGGCCCAAATAACAGGTGTTTTTTGAAGTTTTTAATTTTAAGCCCCGTATTCCAATGCTTGGGACATTTCATTTAGATTTTTGGAATTAGACCCGTAGAGACTCAATGTGCATGTTCTAAGCGCTTTCCGTGTATGAACTCATTGATCTTCACAACTGCTCCCTGGAGTAGTAGCTTGCCTGTCCCAGTGCCCCAGGCAGCTGAGGCCTGGGGTTAAGTGAATTGCCACAGATTGCAGAGCTAAGGCCCTGGGGAGCGGATCTGCACCCAGGCAGTGTGGCACCGGAACCCTTGCTGGTGCCGTCACGGTGCTGTGGTGCCTCTCAGGTGAAATTCTTTTAGAAGTGAGATTTCAGAGAAACTCTCAGGAGGTTCTGTGGCTTAAAAGGTGTTTATTATCTGATTGACTTTATGTTTTAGAGCAGGGGTGTCAAACTCATGTTCACCAGGGGCCACATCAGCCTCTCGGTGCCTTCGCAGGGCCTTAGTAATTCTAGGACTGTATAAATGTACCTACTCCGTAATCAGGGACAAGGAGCTCAGCGCTGCCATTGGGTAGAATCAAAGTGCTGGGCTGGATAAAACAATGTGGAGGACCAGATTCGGCCTGCGGGCCTTGTGTTTGCCACCTGTATTTTAGAGGGTATTTTTTCCATAATGGAATATTCTTAAATGGTCCTGATACTAGGGGAAAAAAAGGGGGGAACCATTTAAGTGCCCCTTTGGGAAATAGCATTTGCTTGTACCCATCAGTGGACTTTTTGGTAACTCCAGGTCTGTCCGGCACTAAGAAAGTAAAGGTAGTTTGCTGTGAACTGAGCCTGAAAGATCAGGGCAGCTGCTGTGGCCTGCCGATTCCTGACGTGCCCCATTCACCAACGCACAGATCTAACCGAGTGCTAAGGACGTGTGGAGAGCAGTGTCGTTGGAAGATCCAGAAGTGCAAAAACATTGAGCAGTTTCTTCCCTGGTTAATCCACTGGGCATGTTGTGTAGAATCCTGCATCTTAGACTAGATAAATTATGGTATTTTAGAATGGAAAGATCCTGGTAAAACTGAGCTGCTTTTCCCCAAAATGACAACATTAGACCTGGGCTCCTGAAAGGTCATGAAGCTTATAATTTACCTGTTTTGTTTTTTGTTATTCTTAAACAGTTAGCAAACTGCTAAAAAGGGGATCAGTGTGCTTGGTTTGGGGGGAACCACAGTAACAATGATGAGGCAATGGGGGCATGTACAGTTTGAGAATAAAAATGTCCTGTTCTCCAAATTTAAGAGAGAAGATTGACAGTTCCTTGACCTTGCTCCTGACCTTGAACATCAGGTGACTGTGGAGCCTGTTTGAAACTTGCCCAATCACAGCCTCTTCACAGTCTCCTCTTCCTGAGCCAGCCATTCTGCTGCAGCCTCCAGGCACCAGCCTATGAAATCAGCCCATCCCCAAACTGCTACTGGGCAGTCCACCAATCCCTGTTCTTTGTGTTTCTCAAAACATGTAATAGGATCAAGTGCTAGGTCGGGCCAGAGTTCTGTGCAAGCAATAAACTTGGCCTCCTTGGGATAGAGAGGACAGTGGAACTTCAAGGCGGAAATGAAAACAAAGCTAACTGAGTGGAAAGCATCTAACAGGTGGTTTTGTGGAGGCCTCGCTCTGCGAAGAAGGCAGTTTGGGCTGGAAAGTGGCGTTGTATGTAGTTTTTTAAGAAAGCCGTCATGAGGTTCTTGACAGTTCTCTGTCAGTTGATGCTCTTGAAGACTAGAACCCAATCCAATGTATTTTACTTTTGATAACTTTCTTTTACCAAGGTCTATAATACTAAATGGTCTTTTCCGAGGCTGTCCAACATTTTGGCTTCTCTGCACCACACCGGAAGAAGAAGAGTTGTCTTGGGCCACACATTAAATACACAAACACTAATGAAAACTGATGAACAAAAAAAAAGGTTTTAAGTAAATTTACAGTTTTGTGTTAGTCCACATTCATAGGCATCATTGGCTGCAGGTTGGACACCCCTGCCTCCTCCTGAGCCTACGATACTTTCCACATAGATGAGTTGTCTGGAAAATTTACCCATTCCAAATCAGCTTTTCAAAAACTTCATGTTTCCTTATTATTGACCACAGCCCCTCCTCCTCACATGTTAACCCTCCCTGCTCTCCACCCATCCCCCATTCGGTTCCAGTCTACCTTTTTGGCTTAATTTACGTTTTGCCAAACAGATTCAGACTTTTCTTCCTTCAGTCATTTTAGCCCTTTCTCCATGTCTCATGATTCTAGCTCGGAATCGCTCATTTATTTTATTTTATTTTTATTTATTTATTTTTAGAGAGGGGGAAGGGAAGGAGAAAGAGACAGACAGAAACATCACTGTGTGGTTGCCTCTCTCATGCCTCCTACAGGAGACCTGGCTCACAATTCAGGCATGTGCCCTGACTGGGACTTGAACCAGTGACCTTTTGGTTCCAAGACCCTTTTGCTCATTTATTATAGACATTTGCTATGTATTATGCTCTGTGATAGGTCCAGCCATGCAAATAAAACATGATTCCTCCCCCCGAAGCTTAGTCCAATAGGGGAAATAGATATAAATAGATAATTACAACACAGTGAGGTAAGTGTGATAAGAATTATAAACTGGTCCTCTGGGGATTCCTGGGAGGGGCACTGAATTCATCCTTGGGTGAGGGGTCACAGGAGAGGCCCATAGTGGAACTGCTGACCCACAGAAACCATCACTCAACATCTTGCGAGGCACCGGCCAGTTGCCCTCTAATCGTGAATAAATTACAATTTTTCTACTTTTACTAGTGAATATTGTCAATCTTTAAAAGTTATTGTTTTGATAATAAAAATTCAGCATTCGTTATTTTACCTGGCATTTCTTTAACTCAAATTCTACTGATTTTGTTTTTAGCTTTTATAGTTGATACATTTAAAAACTTTTAAAACTAATTGCAGATTTATGGAAAGTTGCAAGTACAAAGAAGTTTTGCCCCTGATTTGTTTGAAAGTGGGTTCCCAGATAAGATGCCACATTACCTCAAATATTGTCTATTTCTTATAAATAAGAACATTCTCTAACCTATCCAGAATACAACCATCAAAGCAGGAAATCGGTACATTATCACCATTAAAGTTTTGCCAATTCCTATAACATTTACAGTAGAATAATCAAGGTAGAATTGCATACTATATTGAATTACCCAGTTTCTTTCAATCTGGAGCAGTTCCTTAGTTTTCTCTTCTGTGATCTTTTTTTTAAGACTTTATTTATTTTAGACAGAGGGGAAGAGAGGGAGAGAAACATCAATGTGTGGTTGCCTCTTGCACGTCCCCTACTGGGGACCTGGCCCACAACCCAGGCTTGTACCCTGACTGGGAATTGAACCGGTGACCTCAGTTCTCAAGCCGGCACTCAGTCCACTGAGCCACACTAGCCAGGGCCATGATCTTTTAAGTGTGTAATTCATTGATTTTTAAATGAATTCGCAGAGTTGTACAACCATCACCACAATCCAATGCTAGAACATTTCCAGCACCCCTCTGGCCCTCGTCCCAAACCTGTGTATTTGCAGTCAGTATCTGTTCCCACCCTGGCCAACCACTAATCTGCCTTCTGTCTGTAGGTTTGTCTTCTCTGGATGTCTCCTATCCATGGGATCGGATAGTCTGAGGATGTCGGCATTCACCGCCTTTGACCCAGCGTCGTGTTTCTGAGTTGCACTCGTGTTGCGGCACGCCTCAGCCCTAGCCCCCTCCCAGTGCCGCACTGCGTTCCTCCGTGTGGCTGTGCCTCATTTGTTCCCCCCTCACCATGCTATGGGCTTGGGGGCTGTTCATGCTTTTGGGCTACTGTGAGAAGTATTGCCTTGTATGATGTGGGCACTTGACCATTTTAGGCTAGTTGTTTTTTTTACACTGTCTCTTAATTTGGGGTTCTCTGCCAGACTTCTTGAGCTACCCTTTTTCCTTGGTTATTAAGTGTTTTGTTGGGAGATGCTTGGACATCATGTAAATATCCCATTTCTCATCAAGCTTTCATTTATTTAATTATAGCACCATGGACCTAACTTTGTATTCTAGTGGATTATATTTTAGTTATCATTGCATGCCCAACCACACCAAATCAAACTTGGGTGGAATAAAACATTGTATTTAAAAAGCTCAGTAGCTCTTTGGTCAGGAGCTCAGGCAGGATTCCCTACTCTGGATGGCCCGCCCCTGCCCCACAGCCTCTGGGCCGTGGTCCGGGAACTCGGGCTGCGGCGCGCCGGAGGGATTCCCAAGGTGTCTGCACTCGCACCCCTGGTGCCTGGTGTGAACCTCCCACCCGTGGGCGCCAGGGCTCCTTGAGCTTCCTCGCAGGGTGGGGTCTGGATTCCAAGTATGGTGGGCCCCAGAGAACAGGCAGAAGCGAGGCATTCTGATGGTCTAGCCTTGGGGGTCCCGTGGCATTGATCCTGCCGTACCTGGTGGGGGGGCAGCCATAAGGTGCTGTCCAGGTTCCAGGGGCTCTGATGCCCTCACTTCTGGAAGGCGTGTTGACATCCCATTAGAAGAAGGGCACGTGGGATGGGAGATAGTACTGCATTATCTTTGGAAAGCTGATCGCCACAGGCTGCATAAGCTGGTACTGGGATTGTTTAATGCCTGAGTCGTCCCATACTTGGCTTGTGGGAACTTCCTCAAGCTGGCTTCCATTGAGTCCTTTTCACACGTCTCGCCATTCTCTGGCCAGCTTCCTTAGCTTCTGGCACACGGTGTTTCGGGACCAGCTTGTCTTTTCCATGTTCCAGCCCTGAGATCAGCTGTTTTTTAAGGAGCCTGTTTCCTTTTCATGGACAGTGGCATTTAGAAATCGAGGTTTGCACCCAGGGAGTGTTCACTGCTCCTGGGCTGTGTGGCTGCTCCTGGGGCAGAGCTGTGGCGTGTACACACCCAGTTATCTTCTGTGTGGGGGGTTCGAAGCAGGACGGTGATGCCTGTGCCTTCTTGTCCAGTCAGGTATCACAGGGCTTATTTTAATTTTATGCCCTTTCAGGTATTTTAAAAGCAGATTTATTGGGCTGTAATTTATGTAGCATACAGTTCACCTGTGTAAAGTGTACTGTTCGCTTTTAGTATATTTGCAGAGTTGTGCCGCCATCACCACAGTCAGTTTTAGGACGTTGTCTTTCATCCAAAAAGAAGCTTCCTCTGCTCTGACCCATGTGTCTCTCAGTGGGTTGGGCATTGTCCTGCAAAGCAAAACATCAGCGGTTTGATTCCTGGTTGGGGCAGGTGCCTGGGTTGCAGGTCCCCCGTTAGGGGTGAGCAAGAAGCAACCGATGGATGTTTCAATTGTGCTGATGTTTTTCTCCCTCTCTTTCTCCCTCCTTCCCCTCTCTCTAAAAAAATAAAAATAAATAAAATCTAAGAAGAAAAAGGAAGAGTGGTTCTCCTCAGCCTCCACTCAGCTGTCCCCTCCTCAGCCCTGGGCAGCCAGTGTTGACCTGTGTCTGTGTGTACCTCGTCTGTTCTGGGCACGGCACGGCAGTGGGTTCCGACGACACGTGGCCTTTATGTCTGGCTTCTGCCACTGGGCACCATGTTCCCCAAGGCTCCTCCACACTGACACGTGTTGGTGCTTTTATCTCTTTTTAGGGCCAAACGATACTCATTGTGTGAGTGCACGACGCTTTAGTGCATTCATGGTGGGCGGGTGTTCGGGTGGTGTCTGCGTTCTGGCTATTAGGGACACTGCTGCTGTGACTGCCCCTGTGCAAGTGTCTGTGTGGATGCACGCTGTTCATTTCTCTGGTGGGGTTGCTGGCGCAGGGTGCCCCGGTGTGTTCTGCTGAGGAAGGGCCAGGCTGTCCTCCTGGAGGCTGCACCATGGACAGTGCTGCCGGCAAGGTTGAGAGGGCGCCTCCCCCGTGTCTTCACCGACAACTGTTATCTTCTCTTTTCAGAATCACAGCGTTCCTAGCAGGTGTGAAGCAGTGTCACCACACTGGTTTCCGTGTGCATCTCCACCTGGCTAATGCTGAGCATCTTTCATGTACCGACCCGCCATGGGCGTATTGTCTTTGGAGAAGTAGGGATTCAGGTCCTTTCCCCATTTGTAAGTTGAGTTATTTGTCTTTTAGTGACTGAGTTATCAGGGTTCTCTTTTTATCCCAGGTATAAGTTCCTTATCAGAATAAAATTTGCAAACATTTCTCTCATTTTGTGGATTCTCTTTTGGCTTTTTGCATGGTTTCCTTTAAAGCACAAAAGTTTTAAATTTTCAAGAAGTCCAACTTACCTGTTTTTTTTTTCTTGGAGCTTTTGGGTGTCATCTTAAGAATCCATTGCCAAATCCAGGGTCGTAAAGATTTATGCTTGTGTTTTTTCTGTGCGTTTTAGAGTTTTAGCTCTTCGTGGGAGGTGTGTGATCTGTGTTGAGCAGATTCTTGTGTGGGGGGGGCAGAGGAAGAGTGCGACTTCACTCCTCTGCACGTGGTGAGCGAGTCGTCCCAGCAGGACTTGTTGACAGTCTCTCAGCGTTTTACCAACCCTGTTACTTACTGCCGCTTTGTTCTCTTCCCTTCCAAGGAAAACTTCAAAAATGTTTCAAATTCCCGTGGAAAATCTCGACAACATCAGGAGGGTACGAAAAAAGGTGAAAAGCATTCTTGTGGACATTGGGCTGGAGAGCTGCAAGGAGCTGCTGCAGGTGAGAGGGCGTCGGGGTCAGGCGGAGAGCAGCCAGTGGCCCTGGGGGTGCCAGGGCCCCAGGGTTGGCCTTCTGGGGCTGGGAGTTGACCTGGGAGTTTTGGGAGGATGGGCGAGATTCCTCAAGGTGGAGATCATCATTCGTTCTAATTTATGTCTCTGTGATGTAAACTGTGTAATTTTAAGCTGTGTAAGTTTTTAAAGTGACTTTTATGAGGGTTTTTTGTAGTCGCTAGTTTTAAAACGCCGTTGACCCTGAGCGACGGGTGAAGCTGCGCGGGCCCGCGTGTGCTCGGCGTTTCCGGTGGGCGCGCGGTCGGCCCCTGCGCCCCTGGCCTCAGTCCGCGGGTCCAGCCAGCAGCAAACCGGAAACGGCAGTTCCGACCTGGGAGTTGCAGGCGCAAGGGGCTGACTGGGTGCACTGTTCTAGGCCGTTCCACAGGGGGACTCGAAGGTTCCCGGGTCCTGGTCTTCGTGGGGGTCCTAGAGCCGATCCGCTGTCGCTGCCCAGGGACAGCTAGACTTCTGGGGTGTTGAGAATTGTATGTGGGTTTTCAGCTGCGGGCAGAGCGCTGGGTTTGGGGGTTGGGACCCCCAATTCCCATGTTGTTTGAGCGTTAACTGTGTGTTTGTTTTTGCTCTTTGAGGAGAACATGTTGAATTATTTATTATTTTAGCAGAAAACCCTAACTTAATCCCCCAGTATTGTTTGAGTAACAAATAAATGGGATGCATGCATGATATGATAGGGTGTTGTTTTTTCTGACTTGTGAATTTAATATATTTATTCTTACAAAAGTTTTAAAATTAAGGTCACAGCCACACTCCTGATAAGTTGTGTTCACTTACAATTTTATATCCTTTCTTAGAGCTTGAGAATCCATGGTTGGCATGTCTAGTAAAGAAGTAAAAATGGGTAAACAAGGCATGTTGTGTGACCTTATGGCCATTGATAATTCTATACGTATTTTATTCATAACTATTAAAATAGTTATGAATTGTCAGCTTTGATTTTTTTTAAACTTGTGAAGAATTTGATTCAAAGTATTTTGGCCTGGGAAGAGTTTAATTTCTTAAAATTTTCAAATCTCAGACTTCCGACCAGATTGATTTTACTGATAAAAAGGCAGTCTGATGCTACTAGGGTGGTAATTTCCAGGATTCTCGTTAATGGTCAGCAGGTAGACAAATGTTCATCTCTAAAGGACCCCAGGGAGCTCTTCTCGCTCCGACGGGGCCTCCCCACTGTGCTCTGCTCTGCCGCCTGCTCTGCTGCCTTCGTAGCTCCCAGGGTCCTGAGGTGCCAGGTTCCTTCTGTCTCCCACTCCTGAGTGTAGGGAGGCAGGGACCTCACTGTGTTGTTATCAGCTCTCCTACCTGTAGCCGGAATTATGTTTGGCACATAGACACTTAACAAATGTATATATATATTTTAACCAAAATTTTTAAATGAATCAGTGAGAGTAAGTACTTTTGGTAACAGATCGATTGAGAGTTCACTTGGAAATAAAGGGAGATACTGAAGTGGAAGCTCTCGGAAAGACACGACTTCTCAGGAGCAGTGTTCAGATAACACAACTCCCAGGGTTCCCTGCAGCCCTGTCTGCGAGTCAAATTTTATGACTTCCATGAGGAAGAAAGCAGGTAGTTACTTGGATACAAGATTGAGAAGGTGGATAATAGACACATAGTCCATTAATAATAAAGAAGTATGTGCCTTTAGTATTTGCAGAGAGTGTAAAAACAAGCTAAGAACACAAGTGTATGAGTGTAGACTGAGGAAATTTCAACCAATAATAAAGGGGATGCTCCTAGAATGTGCCTTGTGTGTGGCTGATACTAAAAAAGTTAACCCGGAAGGTATAATAGTTCCCTTTGGTGAACAGAGAGAATACTGCTGAATTATTTAAGGGATAAAGAGATGCGTTTTATTTCAGTCCTGGCTATTGGGAAATGGTGTGACCTTCAGCAATGCAGTCCCCCTTTGGGCCTCAGTGTCTTCACCAGGACGGTGACGGAGGAGAGAGACTCAGTCGGACCCTGAGGCCCAGGAGGGAAGTGACGGTCCAGTAGGAGCAGAGAGACCAGCTGAGACAGCCCTAGAGAGAAGCCCGCAGAGGGGTCGCGTCTGACTGGGGGCCCTGGGGCCTTGGTAGCGGAGGTAGGGCTGGAGCTGTTGGAAGGAACGGGTGGGGTTTTCCGTTGGAGAGAGGGGGAGGGCGCTCCGGGAACTTGGGGTAGAGGGCCATGCCCAGCTGACAGGCCTCCATCAAACCAGAAGGGGTTGATGAAGGTTTCTTTTTTCAGTTGTTCCATTTGGAAATAATTTAAACTTACAGAAATCTTACAATAATAGAAGTAGTACAAGGGACATTCACTAACCTTTACTTGGATTTAACACTTGTTAACATTTAATCCCACTTGCTCTAACATCTCCTTCCTTTGCTTGTGCTGGGCGTGTGTGTTTGTGTGTGTGATGTTTCCCTGAGGTACTTGAGAGTGAGTGGCACATCTCATGACCCTGACTCCCTGAATGCTTCAAGTGCGTTTTCTGAGAATAAGCATAGACTCTTGCCTTGGCTGGTGTGGCACAGGGGATTGCGTGCCAGCCTGTGAACCAAAGGGTGGCCGGTTCAACTCCCAGTCAGGGCACACGCCTGGCTTGCGGGCCAGGTCCCCAGGAGGGGGTGCACGAGGGGCGACCACCCAGGGATGTTTCTCTCCCCCTCTATCTCCCTCCCGCCTCCTCTCTCTAAAAGTAAATAAACACAGTCTTTTTCAAAAAGTAGAACAGTCTCGTCACAGGACGATCACCAAGCCGAGTGAGTTTGACGTTGGTAAGGTACCTGCGTCTGGTCTAACCTAATCGCTTAGAGCACCTCGTTCTCCACGGTGCTGGGCCCCGTCCAGGGTCAGGTGTTGCTTCTGGTTGTCATGTCCCTTTCGGCCCTTCAGTGTGAACTCGGTTTTATTTTTATTGTATTTATTTGTTTTTAAAGAAATATATATTTTTAAAGGTTTTATTTATTTATTTTTAGAGAGAGGGGGAGGGTGATATCGATGTGAGAGAGAAACAGGACCAGACCCACAACCCAGGCCTGCGCCCCGACTGAGAATCGAAGAGGCGACCCTTTGCTCTGCAGGACCATGCTCGACCAACTGAGCCACAGTGGTCAGGGCTGGCCTCAGTTTCTAAGTGAAATTCTGTTACAAAATTGGTTTTGTTTTATTTTTAAATAAAACACCAGTAACAACTTAAATGGAAATTTTCATCCTGGAGTCCTTTCGTAAACGCTGGTATAGAACTGAATATCCTTCACTGACTTGTGCTGCCGTAGTCAGCCTGATGGGTTTGCTCATGTGGTTTGCTCAAGACTTGACCTTTTCTTCCAGGAGCAGGACACAGCTGTGCACACACCTCACAGGGCAGGGTAGGAGATCTGAACAGCTTACAAATATCGTTAGTTAGACTGACCGTTGGGTTAAATGTTATTAATTCTTTTGTGGGAATTTTTTTGTTTTAATTAATTTGTAGTTGGTTCTATATTTACTAAATTTTTAAAAACTCAAGCAGTGTAAAGGTTTATCACAGAGCAGTCAGAAGACGCCATGCACACAAATGTAGTGGAGAGGGGAGACCGCGCCGTTGCCCCGAGTGCCCATGGCTGCTGCTGTGTGTGTCCTCCGCGTCTCCCCAGACGGGGCTGCCCCAGCGGGACCGCGCGGGTCTGCTTTCACCTTTCCACGGACTCTCTCAGTGAGAGCTTTCCCCATGCCACACGCGCCACCCTTAGTGCACCGTAGTGTTCAGAGCTTCTTGTTTCCAAGCAGCAGAAGCCCACGCTGACCGGCTCAGAAGGGGTCATCCGCCGGGGAGGCGGCGAGCCCTGCCGACGGCCCGCGGTTGTCTCTGCGTCCTTCTTTAATTTCGGTCGTGAATGGCTTCGGTTGGTCTGGTGGCATTTTCAGTGTCCTCGACTTTCACCTGCCTGGTTAGATGTATGCTTAGGCACGTTATTTTCGATGGTATTGAAAAAGGACTTGTTTTCTCTATCTCCTTTTCAGATCGTTTATTGCAGGTTTGTAGAAGCACAACTGACTTGTGTGTGTTGGTTTTTAACCTGTAGGTCTGCCGAATTATTACTTCTGGTAGGTTTGTGTGTGTGGGGGGGTGGCTGGCATTTTCTATAGATAGGATTATGGGATTTGTGAATAGAAATAGTTTTCCTTCTTCTCTTTCAACTTGGATGTCTTTTATCTCTTTTTCTGACCTAATAGCTCTGGCTAGAGCTTGAGTACAGCACTGTTGACTAACAGCGGTGAAAGCCAGCACCCTTGTCTTCTGCCTGATCTTAGGGGAAACCTTCAGCCTCTCACCGTGGAGCAGGATGGCTTTGGTAAAATGCCCAGTGTCCTGCTGAGGGAGTCCCCGAAAGCGCTTTGTCCTGGGAGGACGCTGGGCTCCGTCAGAGGCCGGCTCTGTGTCGGTGACGGCGGGTGTGTGGCTCTCCTCCCTCCTTCTCCGGTGGCGTGTGGTGTCGCGTCGATGGGTTTTCTCATGCTGAACACTCCGCCCTTGTGTCTTTGGTATCAATCCCACCTGGATATAGTGTGCAGTCTTTTTAAGTATACGGTAGGGTTGTGTTTGCTAGTATTTTGGTGAGGATTTCTCATCTTTATTCATGAAGACCATTTGTAATTTTCTTTTTTGGTGATTCCTGGGCTGGCTCTGATAGCAGGGTCCTGGACATTTCCGCGTTTGACGCGTCTGATTGCCGTTTTAGTCTCCACTTGTTAGTTGTCCTCTGAAATTTTCTGTTTCTTCTCGAATCAGTTGAGGTGATTCTGTATGGTTCTGGGACTCTTTCCAGTTCATTTCATGTATCTGTGTGCATACGGTTGTTGGCAGTGTTGATGCTTGTCTGACCCTTTTACTTCTACGAGCTCAGTTGTAATGCCCCTACTTTCATTTCTGATTTTAATTATTTTTATCTTCTCTCTTTTTCTGTCAGTGTAGTTAAACATTTGTAAATTTTGTTAATTTTTTCAAATAAGCAACTTTTGGCTTGATTTTACTTTTTTAATCTTTGCTCAGTTCCCGGGTGATTTTGATCTTAATGTGCTGCTGGGGGTCGAGACCCCTCCTCTCCACGTGTTCTGCTCGGGTCCGCTCTTCACACCAGGCAGCTGAGGCACGGAGCACAGGAGCTTCTGCTGAATTATATTTTAATGCTACAAGACAGTCGTTGAAATTTTCTTCTACGTTTGCTCTTAACCTGTTTTCACTTACACTCGTTATTTTGCTGAGAGTCCCCCTTATGAAACATGACAAGAAGTTTCTTTATAGAGCCGCTGTTAGGAGTGTATGTGGCATATGTGGGCGCACCGGACCCACCACGCGGGTCAGCCTGCCCCTCCTGCCGAGAGGTCACCCCGGCCAGGTGCACCGCCCCTCCGACGGCGGCTCTGCTTCGCACCCGTTCCGAGGCGAAGGACTGCGGCGCTGGGCTGGACTCAGAAACACAGATGATGGGGTCGGTGGAGAAGTCGGGGAGACACCGGGGGTTCTTTCTGGGTGTGGGGCGTCTCCGTGTTTATGGTGAGAATGTTGGAGACAGCATGGAATTGGGTCTTGTTTTTGTACCCAGTCTCATAGTCTGTGTCTCTTAGTGTGCGAACTTCGAGCAGGTGCAGGCGCACTGTGGCCCAGAGCAGGGGCCAGATCTGGCTGCTGTGTCGGCAGCCTTTCCAGAGCACAGCCACTTGCCGGGGCCCGCGTGGCGTCCCTGGCCGCCCCGTGCGTGACGGTGGGGTCGAGTCGTGGGGTCAGAGCCTGCAGTGCCGCAGGGACTTGCCGAGGGCCTGGCTGCACCTTCACAGAGGCTGGCCAGCCCCCATCTCTGAAGGTGCTTGTTGACTGTCGGCTCCGGTTTGTCCCCCAACTCGCTGTTCGCTTGTACTTGTCTCATCTGTTCTTTGTTCCTTTTCCCCTGCTTTCTTCTGGCTTGTGTATTTTTGTGATTCCGTTTTCGCCTCCATTACTGGCTTACGAGCTCCGTGCTGTCGTTGGCTGTTTGGATGGCATGCTGCTTGCTGCCCCGGTGATGCGCGAGCCTCACAGCGCATGCTCTCTCCTTCCCGCCTCCGTGCCGCCATCCCCGCTGCCTCCCTGCGGTGCGTGACAGCCCCACGGCGTGTGTTCCCAGTTTGCGTCCTTGTCACCGTGTGTGCTGTGCTCTGGCTCTGAACTGACTCGTGAGCAGCGGTGCGTTAGCACAGGTGTATGCAGAGACAGCGATTGCATTGACTCTCTTTTTCTGGTTTAAGTAGTATTTTTTCTTTTTTTCTTTTTTAAAATATATTTTATTGATCATGCTATTACAGTTGTCCCATTTCCCCCCTTCCCTCCCCTCCACCCTGTACACCCTCTCCCACCCACTTCCCCCCTCTTTAGTTCATGTCCATGGGTCGTACATATAAGTTCTTTAGCTTCTACATTTCCCATACTATTCTTGCCCTCCCCCTGTCTATTTTCTACCCACCATCTATGCTACTTATTCTCTGTACCTTTTCCTATTCTCTCCTCCCACTCCCCTGTTGCTAACACTCCATGTGATCTCCATTTCTGTGGTTCTGTTCCTGTTCTAGTTGTTTGCTTAGTTTCTTTTGGTTTTGGTTTAGGTGTGGTTGTTAATAATTGTGAGTTTGCTGTCCTTTTACTATACATTTTTTTTTATCTTCTTTTCTTAGATAAGTCCATATAATATAATTTAGCATTTCATATAATAAGGGCTTGGTGATGATGAACTCCTTTAACTTGACCTTATCTGAGAAGCACTTTATCTGCCCTTCCATTCTAAATGAAAGCTTTGCTGGATAGAGCAATCTTGGATGTAGGTCCTTGCCTTTCATGACTTGGAATACTTCTTTCCAGCCCCTTCTTGCCTGTAAGGTCTCTTTTGAGAAATCAGCTGACAGTCTGATGGGCACTCCTTTGTAGGTTACTGTCCCCTTATCTCTTGCTGCTTCTAGGATTCTCTCCTTCATTTTTACCTTGGCTAATGTAATTATGATGTGCCTTGGTGTGTTCCTTCTTGGGTCCAACTTCTTTGGGACTCTCTGAGCTTCCTGGACTTCCTGGAAGTCTGCATCCTTTGTCAGATTGGGGAAGTTCTCCTTTATTATTTGTTCAAATACGTTTTCAATCTGTTGCTCTACCTCTTCCCCTTCTGGTACCCCTATGATTCAGATGTTGGAACGTTTAAAGATGTCCTGGAGGTTCCTAAGCTTCTCCTCATTTTTTTGAATTCTTATTTCTCCATTCTTTCCTGTTTGGTTATTTCTTTGTTCCTTCTGGTCCACTCTATTGTTTTGAGTCCCAGTTTCCTTCCCATCACTGTTGGTTCCCTGTGCATTTTCCTTCATTTCTTTTATGGTAACCTGCGTTTGTTCATCTAATTTGCAACCAAAATCAACCAATTCTGTGAGCTTCCTGATCACCAGTGTTTTGAACTGTGCATCTGATAGGTTAGCTATCTCTTGGTTGCTCAAAAGGATGAGTTCTGGGGGCACTGATTTGTTCTTCTGTTTGAGCCATCTCTCTCTCTCTCTCTCTTTTTTTTTTTTTGTTTTGGTCTGGTCGCTCCTGTTACGGTGGGGGGCGGACCCTTAGGTGTTCACCAGGGCTGGGCACCCCAGTTGCTAGATTGTGATGTTGTATGTGGGGGCGGGGGTGGGAAGGAACAATGGCGGCAGCCCCACTCTCCTGGGACCTCGGTCCCTTCCCTGGGATCCTGGATTGCGCGCTCTGCCCTGGTCCACAATCGCCATCTCACTGGGTCCTCCAGCTACCGCTTGCGTACTCAGGGTCCACCTGCTGTGATCTCGCGCGCCCCGGATGCCTTACGCACTCCCGGTTGCCTTGTGCGCCCAACTCTCCCTGTTCTCCATGCCGTGACCCACGCCCGGCTGCTCCTCTCCGCCCCTCCCACCAGTCTGGATGAACAGGTCTACTTCAACTTCTTGGCTGTCCGACTTCCATTCAGATAAATTTTCTGTCAGTTCTGGGTGTTATTCTGCCTCTAAATTATTGTTGTTCCAATCTTGGTTGTGGGTAGAGGTACGGTGCGTCCACCTATGCCTCCATCTTGGCCGGAACTGTATTTTTAATAAATTAAAAAGACCTTATTATAAAAACAGTAATACAAACTGTGAAAGAGAAACTGCAGGCAGTTATTTCTTTAGAAAGTAGAATTTTAAACGCCACACTTCCACCACGCAGGGGTCACCAGTCCTGACACCTGAGTGTTGAGCCTTGTCTCCGTGTGTGGTCTCTACCCCTTGAGCTCGCATTGATCGCGCTTTGCTTTTCTCTGTTACCTTCACCTCTCTGTCTGTCTTATTGCCCAGTTTGTACCCAGACTTCTCCAGTTTCCCCCAGATACCTTTCACCCTTGGTTTGTTGAGCCCTGCAGGACCAGCCTGGGCCGGGCTGCCTCCGGTGGCTGGGTTCTCAGAGACGCCATCCCCTTCCGTCTCGGCGCCCTCGCTGTCCCAAGCGCCGCACCTGGCCCACCTGGCCCACGGGGCCTCCCTGTGGCTGGCGCCTGGGGCCCTGGTTTGCGTGCCCGTGCTGCTCCCCCCGCACACCCCAGCGCCCAGCAGTCCGCGCTGCCGGTGGGGCTGGGGCAGGCTGGGGCTTCTCTCTCTTAGAAACTACTTGTGGGAAGTGCCATCTGTTTATTTCTTATAAAACTGTAATTTTAACTTGGGTTCTTTCAACCTTTTCCTCGGACTCATACTTAACGGGCGCTCTGTCACAGTTTGCTGGTGGGCTGCAGTTTCATTCAACTTTCCCCACGTAGAGCCCGTAGGTGCCAAGGAGTCCCTTCAGGTTCTAACGACTGTTTCTTTATCTGCTGAAATTCCGTAATGATTTCTCTCCTTTTCCCCTTTTTCAAAAAGGACCTTAAAGGCTTTGACCCAGGAGAGAAGTACTTTTATAACACATCATGGGGAGACATTTCTCTCTGGGAACCTTCTGGAAAGAAAGTGGTATGTATTTTTGCATTCGATTTTCATGTTTCCTCCAAAGCGGGGCGTGAGGGCTGACTCAGTTCTGAGGGGCGGAGGGGTGCGTGGTGGCCATTGCTGTCCCCAGCCTGTGGCTGCTCCTGCTGGTTTTGCACTGTGGCTCTCACCGAGCAGAAGCTGTCTGGCCGTGATGGAGTTTAGTGTATTGTTTCTTCCTTTTATGGATTGTGTTTAAGACATTTTCTGCCAGCCGAGAGATCTGTTCCACACTAACAGATGATGACATGCAGTGAGTTCTGTTGGTTCTTCCATTGAGTGTAATTTTTGCTGAGTATCTTGTTTTTCAATATAGTGTTTCATTGATATGAGACACTGTTTTTTGGTGAACCTCTGATAAAACTAAAGCCATGCTTCACTCAAACTGTGCCACCGCGCCATCCGCTGTAAAGGACTGCCAGATTTCGGAGACACTGAAGTATGAAAAAGGAGTCTCTCAGAATCTTTGAGAAATGGAGCTTTTAGTGCGTGGTTGGCTGTGGCCCTGGGTTTATGGTCAGTTCTCCCAGAACTGCCGGAACTTGGGGCTGCTGGCTGCAGAGGAGGCGGGGCGGGTCACTGCGTGTGTCTGGGTGATCGCTGTGGCCCATGTCCTGAGACGACGAAGTGCCAGAGCAGGAGTGAGCCAGGGTGGCAGCCACAGAGGGGACGCTGTGTGTGGTGAGGGAGGGACTGGAGGGGGAGGCGCAGGCCTGGGCGGGGGGCGGACCTGGGCACACTGTGCTGCAGGGGGCAGGGCCCTCCTCCCCGTGTGGGGTGACATCCGCACAGCCCACAGTGGGGCCCTAGAAGAAGCGTTGGTCTGTCCAGGTCTCACCAGGGCCGGGTGTTCCGTGGTCTATGGCTCTGGGGTCTGGAGGTTGCTGAGGCCTGAGGGCCCCTCCTCGAACAGCTGCACAGATGAGCGGGTGCCTGTGCGCCCCCCCCCGCCCGGCCCCAGCCAGGGGGCTCAGATCCTGCTCTCGTGCCTGAGTGTGTTGAGTTCCCCCACGTGGGCCTCAGAGGGAGAGTCCATCTTTGTCAGCACTGTCTTCTGCGGCCTGAGCCCCAGTGAGACCTGGCTGAGGATTGTTGGTGGTGACACATGCACGGTGTGCCATGTGGTTTGCTGGGCGCTCACACCTGCTGAGCTCGGTCCATCAGGCTCTTAGCCTCCCCAGGACTAGAAATGGGAGTGGGGGGCAGAGGTGGTGTAGGTTTCACAGTTTGCTAGTCAGGCTACCTGGATAAATCCTGGAGGTTTTAGAATGTGGAGTAAAAATCAGAAAAATAGGGTGGAAAGAGGAGAAAGAAACTATATCTTTGCAGGGAACTGAGCTGATTTTCATTGATGCAGTTAGTTCGAAGTATAGGACGAAGGAAAGAGATTTGCGGTTTCAGTGGGTGGTTTGGAAATGGATCATGCTGTGTGTTTTTGTATGGACTAGAAGCTAAGAAGAGTTGTTAAGTTTTTAAATGTTTGAGAAGGAAAAAATGGGGAAGAATGCCATCCTGTACATGGAAGTCGTTAAAATTTGAATGAGCACAGTTTTACTGGCACAATTTGAATGAGCACAGTTTTACTGGCACAAAGCCATGCTCACGGGTGTTCACGTGGTCTGTTCGCTCACTTGTCTGACCAGCCGGTGCCGAGTGGTTGCTGTTGAAGCTGCTGTGTGGCCCCGAAAGCCTTAAATATTTACTCTCTGGCCCTTTAAGAAAAAGCTTGCCCTGGCTTAAAACACACACTGCTCCCTGAGAGGTGACAGTGTCAGCTGTCGAGCACAGCACAAGAGAAGAGTCGTGTGCTCATGAACTGTGTGCGGTGCGGCTAGCATCGCGTAGCTTTATTAAAGGGTGCTCGACTTTTTCTTTTCACAGAGATACCGAACAAAGCCGTACTGTTGTGGCCTCTGTAAATACTCTACAAAAGTGCTTACTTCGTTCAAAAATCATTTACATCGCTACCATGAAGAAGAAATTGACCAAGAGCTGGTGATCCCTTGCCCAAACTGTGTGTTTTCCTCTCAGCCCAAGGTGGTGGGGAGGCATTTCAGAATGTTCCATGCGCCTGTTCGGAAAGTCCAGAACTACACAGTGAACATCCTAGGTGAGACTAAGTCGTCTAGGAGTGATGTCATCAGCTTTACGTGTTTGAAGTGTAACTTCTCCAACACTTTGTACTACAGCATGAAGAAGCATGTGCTGGTGGCCCACTTCCACTACCTGATTAATTCCTACTTTGGCCTGCGAACGGAGGAAGTGAGTGAGCAACCCAGAACTGACGACCCCCCTTCGACGGAGAAGATGCCGCCCTCTGACAAGTATTACTGTAAAAAGTGCAATGCCAATGCCAGCAGCCAGGATGCATTAATGTATCATATTTTGACATCAGATACACACAGAGATTTGGAGAATAAGCTCAGGTCCGTGATTTCGGAGCACATCAAGAAGACTGGACTTCTGAAGCAAATGCACATCGCTCCCAAACCCGCGGCACACTTGGCCATTCCCCCGAGCGGCGGCGCTCTGGGTGTCCCTGCCACGTCCCCTTGCTTTCATCTCGCCTTGCCACCAAGCAGCCAAAGCCAGACCGCCGTCCAGCCAGTTCAGGGCACGGTCCAGCCAGTGACGGTGACCTCGGGCGTTTCCGGAAGCCTCACCCATTCTCCGCCCTCCGCTGCCCAGTCCCACGTGACTCTGGTCTCCAGTCCCCTGCCCGGGGGCCAGAGCGGCCTCACTCTGCCGCCCGCACCGCCGCAGCCTGTCTTCCTGTCTCCTGGAGTCCCGCTTCGCCAGCCAGCCAACCCCCCTGTGCTGCCCCTGAGTCGGCCAGTGGGGCCCGTCAAGTCCGTCGGCACCGGTGTCCTGCCCGTGAACCCGACCATCCGACCAGGGGTGTTACCCCTCAGCCGGCCTGTTGGGCCCGTAAGCCGACCAGTTGGGCCTGGAGTTCTGTCGGTGAACAGGCCCGTCGGGCCAGCTGTCCTCCCTGTCAGCCCCTCTGTCACTCCCGGCGGCGTTCTTCAGGCCGTCTCCCCAGGAGTGATTTCTGTGAGCCGGACTGTCCCATCAGGCGTCCTTCCTGCAGGCCAGATGACCCCTGCTGGGGTTATCCCTTCAGGACAGACAGCAACTTCTGGGGTGCTCCCTGCTGGCCAGATGGTCCAGTCTGGGGTTCTCCCCATCGGCCAGACGGCTCCGTCGGGGGTCCTTCCCCCTGGGCTGACGGTGCCGCCACGGCCGCTCCCTCCCGGCCAGGCGGTCCCGCTGCGGGTTCTCCCCGCAGGCCAGGTGGTCCCACCTGGGCTCCTCTCTCCCAGCCAGACAGTCTCGTCCAACCTGCTCCCTGGGAGCCAGGCTGTGAACTCTGGCGTGCTGCATCTCAGCCAGCCGGTTGTGTCAGGGGTTCTTCCGGTGAGCCAGCCGGGGAGGCCTGGGGTCCTGCAGCTCAGTCAGTCTGTGAACCCCAACATCCTGCCCGCGAGCCAGCCGGGGAGGCCTGGCGCTTCGCAGAACACTGCCTTCCTGACGTCAGGCTCCATTCTCAGGCAGCTGATACCTACGGGGAAGCAGGTGAACGGGATCCCCACGTACACACTTGCCCCAGTGTCTGTCACACTGCCCGTGCCCCCTGGAGGCGTCGCAGGGGTCACCCCGCCCCAGGTGCCCATCCAGCTCCTGCAGTCGGGCGCAGCCGCACAGATGGCCGGTCCCGTGGCCGGCATGCCCTCCCCGTCTGTGGTGGTGAGCGCGTCTCCGAGCGTGTTCCTGCAGCCCCCCGCCCCTGGGGCAGAGGCGGGCCCGGGGCTCAAGCCAGCGAAGCAGTGGAAAACCTGCCCGGTGTGCAACGAGCTCTTCCCATCCAACGTCTACCAGGTCCACATGGAGGTGGCTCATAAGCACAGCGAGTCCAGAGCCGTTGAGAAGCTGGAGCCGGAGAAGCTGGCTGCGTGCGCGCCGTTCTTGAAGTGGATGAGGGAGAAGACGGTCCGGTGCCTGTCCTGCAAGTGCATGGTCTCGGAGGAGGAGCTCATGCGCCACCTGCTGATGCACGGCCTGGGCTGCCTCTTCTGCCCACGCACGTTCCACGACATCAGGGGCCTCGCGGAGCACAGCAGGACCACGCACCTGGGCAAGAAGAAGCTGCCCGTGGATTACAGTAACAAAGGTTTCCAGCTGGACATCGATGCCAACGGCAACCTGCTCTTTCCCCACCTCGATTTCATTACCATGTTGCCAAAGGAAGAGCTGGGGGAGCGGGAGGTCTACTTGGCAGTCCTGGCTGGGATACACTCCAAGTCGCTCGTGCCCGTGTACATTAAGGTGAGGCCGCAGTCGGAGGGTGTGCCTGGGGGCCCCAGCAAGCAGGTGTTGACCTGCCCTTTTTGCTTCGGCACCTTTCTGACAACCGAGGCGTATGAGCTGCACTTGAAGGACAGGCACCACATCACCCCCACAGTCCACACCATCCTGAAGTCTCCAGCTTTCAAGTGCATCCACTGCTGTGGGGTCTACACCGGGAACATGACGCTGGCGGCCATCGCCATCCACCTGCTGCGCTGCAGGAGCGCCCCGAAGGACAGCAGCTCGGACCTGCAGGCCCAGCCCGACCTCATCGAGGACAGCGAGCTGCTGCTGGTCAACGGCGAGGTGGTGCACGACCCCAGCCTCGCCGTGAAGAGAAAGCTGCCCGAGGGCCCGCCCGGGGCTGAGGAGGCGCGGGGAGGGGAGCAGCGGCCTCTGGTCGTGAGCGCGGAGGGGGGCCCGGCTCCAGAGAAGGCGCTGAGTGTCGCGCCTTTTAAACGACAGAGAAATGAGAGCAGGACGGAGGGACCGCTGGTCGTGAACGAGGACGCGCTTCAGATTTTAGCATTAAATCCCAGAAAGTATGAAGACCGTTCTTACGAAGAAAAAAAGCAATTTCTTAAAGATTATTTCCACAAGAGACCGTACCCCAGTAAAAAGGAAATAGAGCTGCTATCCTCACTCTTGTGGGTGTGGAAAATTGACGTGGCTTCGTTTTTCGGAAAAAGAAGATATATTTGCATGAAAGCAATAAAAAGTCACAAGCCTTCTGTCCTTTTAGGCTTCGATATGTCTGAACTCAAAAATGTTAAACACAGATTGAACTTTGAGTATGAACCACAAAATGTAAAAAATTAGGAAAGTAGTTTTTTCAATTGAGGTTTTTTGAAAATGTTATTTTCTTCACTGTATATTGAACTAATCAATTTCAGTGGTCTTTATGCTGCTCTTTAGGTGTATTTCAGGTGCTCAGCAAGACTTCTGTACGAAGAAGTGATAGTTCTTTCAGAGTTACTATTCCCTGCAGTTGGGTTTTGTCACAGTTATTTTTAGTTTGTTTTCTCTGTCGAGTCAATTAAATCTCTCGATGTTCCACGCACGCCTTGCTTTCCCGGTAGTGTCAGGACCGCACGATAAAAACTGAAATCTACACATGTTGGTGTTTTCATTTAAGGAAATTTCAGCTTGTTTCAGAATACTTAATTACCTGCAGATCTCAGCTTCGATCTCCCTCAGCCTCACTGTAGCTGCAAGTGATGCAGTGAACGTTCAGTGATGTCAGCACAGACCCTGTGACGTGTGCGGCTCCTGAGGGTGCATGGCCTTCACTCTGCCGGTTGCTTCTTTGTAAGATACTTGCTTATTAGGTTATGGTTTTCATTTACATTGTTTCAGGTTCGTCTTAGCCATTTTTGATCATAACTCATAGAGAACCAAATATTTTCATTGGTTAGAAAATAAATACCTGAAGTCTGGTATTTTAGCTCATAAGTCAAGAGTTGTTTTACAAATACAATAATTCTGTAGATGCAGGAATACTTTTCAGTGTAGACTGTCCCTCTTTTTGATGTGGCGGTAAGTCATTTTTCCATTCAAAGGTGAGACGACAAATCTTTAGTGCCTTTAGAGTAAACACTGAAAACACATGAGCTCTTCTACTAACCTAGCTACTCTTAAACCACGGAAGGGAAGGACGAGGACCACGTTACTCAGGAATAAAGTTTTTACCCCTGAGTGTGGACACTGACATGTAGACATAGGTTTTCAGGGACAAGGGGAAACCAGTAGACCAAGAGCTAAGTTCTGCGGCTGGGCCATTGCTTTTTGGCAGTTTCCTAGCGGTCAGCACATCCGTCCTGGGGAAATGGGTGCTCCACAGAGCACCCTGGTGGCTGGCTGGCTGACGGGCTGGGCGTCGCTCAGGAACTCCACTGTGTCACTGTTCTCTGGACAGTTAGACCTCGGGGTTTTTCACATAGTCACACAACGTAAAAGAACTTAAAGCACCAGAACCAGTAATGGAGACCAGCCAGGTGAGACTTAACCTTAAGTCCTATTTATTGCTGGTGACACACAGGAGAGGCACCTGTCCAGTATGTTCAGAGGATATGAGTCTCTGGGAAATAAGATAATGTTACTATATGGATTTAAAATACAATACTTGCATGTAATTGCTCTAGTGTGCATTTTTTGAGGCAGTTGTGGAACTGGTCTGTGATTATTGGTGTACTCTTGTAAATTCAAACAGAGGTTGTTGAAGTTTATTTTTTTTTTACCTATTGTTTTCAGAGTGTCTATTTTGAATTAAAATTTGTTATACCACTACAAATAGAATGGTTTAATTCTTTAATCATTAAAATGTCGCTGTGACTTCCAGGAATAATGTCAGCATGGAAATAGGCACCACGTGTATTTTCTAAAAAAAACCGACACATGCCTTGCCGTTGTGAAAATGAGCCAGTATAAGCCAAGAGGGCTGGTCAGTTACTGGGTCCACCGGAGAGATGCGGCTGAACCTTCGTGACGTGCCTGTGTCCTCACTCAGAGGGGTCACCTGCACGGGGGCCAGGCTGCTGTGGGGGGCCCGGTTGGGGGGGCCGGCAGCCAGCTGTGGTCCGCTAGTTCATCCCACCTTGCTGTAGTTGTGTGTACCAGGCTTTCTGTTGGCATTTTGGGCCAGACAACTCGTTGGGGTGACTGTCCTGTGCATTGCAGGACAGCAGCAGCGTCTCGGCCTCTGCCTAGTCCTGACAACCAAAGTTGTCATGTCCCAGTGTCCCTGGGGGGATCAGCCCTGACGGGAATTGCTGTGAGGGAGAAACGCTGACTTGGAATTGTACGTCAGCTGTGGTTCTGCTTGGGGTGCTGAGTCTCACGTTAGGCCAGCCATTGGTTGTCAAACCATTTTTCAGGATCCCAAAGTTAGGCAAAATGTGGTGTAAGCCGAGCTCCCGAAAGCCCCTGTAGGAGTTCCTGCAGACGTGAGGAGACGAGTGTGCAGGGCAGGGCAGACACAGGCCCCCAGTGTGGCTGGGCGGGGCGTGCAGGGGAGGGCGGTCACAACAGTTCTGCCAACTCAAGAGTGTCTCAACTGTGAACCTACTTTTGCCCACCCCGTGTTTATCATTTGACAAAGGAAAACCACTACAGGGTAATAGGTGGTGGGGGTGGGTTATTAAAACTGTCTTAAAAGATGATTAGCAATTGAGAAGGGAAGGAGACTTTTTTTGATGGGTACAAAAATTGTGTAAAGTATGTACGTAGAATCAGTTTTTAAAATATTACATACTTGAAGTCTTCGGTTAAAATATAGCATACTATTTTAGCTTCTGTGAATTCAGTGTCCTTTAACAGTGTTTTTAATAAATAAAAGTCACACCAGTTCCCTTGTTTTCCGTGAATAAGTGAGCGGGCCCAGACAAAAACAGCGCGACTCCCGTGAAGCTGCAGGGCGCTGGCCCTCAGCTGCTCTGTCGCGGGGGCCACGGTGCAGACCTGGGGTGCAGACCTGGGCAGCAGAGGAGGGCGGCACAGGGACGGGCGGGTGCTGGGCTTGCTCGCAGCCCAGGCACCAGAGTCAGCCAGGATGCGGCGGCCTGAGCCTGGAGCTGATGGTGCCGGTGCTGACGGACTGGGCCAGCATCCTGGACTGGGCCAGCATCCTGGGCCGGGAAGCTCCGCTGGGCCGCTCTTCCTCGTCCTCCACCTCCGTCCCTGAGCGTTGAGCGCAGCCAGAGCGGCCGGTCAGCGAAGAAGCCTCCAGGAGACGAGCGTCCGTCTGCCAGCCGAGGACACGGCAGCACAGGCTCTGCCCAGCTGCCGTGGCACCAGGTGGACTGCAGCCACAGCCCGACGTCGGTAGTTTGGGCGCAGAGGGGCTTCGGGTGCTGCCTCCGGGAGCTGCCAGGCCTCGCGGTTGCCAGGAAAGGGCTGCCGCTCGTCCAAGACCTGCCACCGGCCTGTGGCACCAGACACAGGGACCCGGGGTCCCCGTGCTTCTCGCTGTTTATGAAGCTCCGACCGAGGGCTGGACGTGCTGTGCTGCAGTGGACACTCTGGAGACCCTTTCAGAGGCGGCAGCTGGCCGGGCCCCCGGTGGGTGGGTGTCCTCTGAGCTCAGCGTGGCCTTGCTCCCACAAGCAGGTCCCGCCGAGACCCAGGAGGGGCGTCCACCGCGCTCTTTCCCAGTGGCGCCCGTCGTCCCACGATGGACGTGCGCTCCACTGAGCAGAGCATCTTGACCCTGCCCAAGAGAAGGAACAGCTCAGCCCCAAAACCGGAACCTTTTTACCGTAGGTCTTAGGCAGGCCTTCCCAGTAAAGAATAAGCATTTATCAACCATTGCTGGGAAGTAAACCAGACACTAACAGTAGTGATGACGTCACACTCAGGGCTTGCTGGGTTCTCTGCACTGTCGCAAGGGTGGCGTGCGTTTCCCCACAAAGTGGGTGGTCGTGTGCCATTTCGCACACGCAGCCCCCAGGCCCACTTTGCCCCCAGTCTGGGGGCAGTGAGGCGGAGAGAACTGGGCCAACAAAGGGGAGGCCTGGCTTCACTGAGGAGACAGCGCCTCTGCGCCTGTGCTACCCGCTTGCACCTCAGCAGTTCTGTGACGCAGGTGTTACTTTGTCGGCACCGTACAGGTGAGGAAACGGATCCGGAGGTCAGGTGGCTGACTGCACTGGTTTGCTCAGGACTTGGGTTTTTCGGGACTTTCAGTCCCCAGACTGGAAACATCCAGGTGAGCAGGGCCAAGTGGGTACTGACCTTCTCCGAGGTCAGTTTCCTCCCCAGGGTGACGCGTCACTGGATGCTGCAGTGCTATGTCTGAGAGCCTGCTAGCTAGGCTAGCACGCAGCTCTTCGGAGCCACGGGGCGCAGGGAAATGGGGTGCGAGACGCCCTTTCCGACACCAGCATCGACAAGAGCCGCCCACTGCGCCAGGTGCCAGGTGCCATGTGCACACGTCGCGGGGTGCAGTGAAGGGGGACAGGGACGCTTCGGTCGGGTCAGGGTTGGGGTTCGCATGACAACAGAAGGCACATGGTTTTGCTTTTTAGATGCTTGGGGTGTTTCCCCATGTTTCCCCCATGTTACTGACAGCTGAACTTTTTTTTCCCTTAAATCCTCACCAAGGATGAGTTTTCACTGATTTTAGAGGGTGGGCGGGGGAGGGGAGAGAGTGCGTGAGAAACGCCCACCGGTTGCCTCCTGCATGCGCCCCCACGGGGGTGGGGCTTGAACCCTGTTTGGTGAACAGGGGGCTCTCTGACAGAGCCACTTGGCCAGGGCCATGCTGAGCTTTTTATCGACTAAGGAATAAAAAGTCATGTAGGCGTTACTTCCAGAAAACTTATTTTTAGCTTTAAAAACTTGAGCCAAATTTTATTCCCTGTTGCTATAATTTTAGAGCTTTCAAACCAGCTCTCTCCTCGTGGGCGGTCAGAGTGCACACTAAACAGACATTTCTTGCGTCGGAAGCCTCACTTCGTAGCACAGCCGCCAACCGACGCCTCCGGGATTCAGGTTTCCTGTTCCGCAGTGACTAAATTTCTGCTTGGGAGCTTTTCTAGTTTTCAGTAATTTGTGTGACTTAGTCTTTAAAAGTGACTACAAGTTTAAGAGTCATTTTCGCAGTGAAGATGTTGCATAGGGAAACTCCTTACCTTCGGTGACTGGGCCACCGGAGCACACTCCTTGCAGCAGCCGCCGGCAGTGATTTCGGATTCTAACCTCAGGCGTCTCGGGGTCCCGGAGCCGTCGAGTGAGATGTACAGATCGACGGGGGTTCAAGTCTGGATCACACGGTCAGGTTTCCCACAATGCACGGCTGAATTTCCCTGCGCCACCAGCCTCCGAGGCCTGTGATGATGGCACATGGAGACAGCCTAGACAGTGCGAGAGTCGGGGGTCGTCTGTCCAGGAGAGCCGCCCGATGAGCCCGACGAAACCCAAAATCTGCTGTATCTGATGGAGGCCCATGTTACCACCATAAACCCACCGTATTGTCCGTTTGAAAACAAATACTGCTAACACTAGTCATTCACACCAATCACACAAATAGTCTATTTACACACGTTGAGAAAGAAAAAATATATAATACTGCCAAGTAGCAGTTGAGGTCTGTTTTTTACAGCCTTTAGAGGAGGATACTTCCCGCAGTGGCTGGTGTGGCTCTGGGCTGAGCACCAGCCTGCAAACTGGAAGTTCCCTGCTTGGAGTCCTGGTCAGGGCAGGTGCCTGGGCTGCAGGCCGGGTCCCAGTTGGGCGTGTGAGAGAGGCAACAGATCACCGTATCTCCTGCACATCGATGCTTCTCTTCCTGTCTGTCTCCCTCCCTTCTCTCTGAAAAATAAAAATAATATAAAGTCTTAATAAAGAAAGAAAAAGAAAGAGCTTCCCAAACCTCTTTATCCCACTCATGAAATCATGAGCAATATGATTGTTTATTTTTAAACAAAGTACGTAAAGTCGTTTTCAGAAGGGGAGCTTTTCCAATAAAAATATAAAATTTTGTTAATATTTAAATTACAACCCACCAAGCCCCTGCTGCTGTCCTGGACACGAGCTGTGTGCTAGCTAGGGTTGCCCAGGTGCTGGGCGGGACCGGCTGGTGGGGGCGGTGCACACAGGTACGCGTGGAGCTCGTGCGCGACAGGAACCGTGCGCGACAGGGACCGCTCCGACCGCAGCGCGGAAGGCCCCGTGTGGGAGGGCCCTGTGCTCGCCCTGCGGGAGTCAGAGCAAGGGGCCCGGAGGCTGCGCTGAGTTGGCATCTGGGTCCTGGGTGTCTAGGTGGACGACGTGGCCCCCGGGGAGGACATTCGACTGTTAATACAGCGTTTGTATTGTAAGTAAAAAAATTATAAACCGAAATTCAGCAACCATATCGACATGTTTACTGGACATAAACTAAGGTTGTGTGCTTCTGCTTTCCAGCACAAACTCAGAATTAGCAGCCAGAAACGATGATCTGTTTTCAGAAATTAGCTTCTTACAGTTTAAACCCACAATATGGAAATTTTAATACAATGTTAAATACTTTACATAAAGGTAAAGGGTAAAATCGAATAATTAATAGCAGTGAGCAATAAGAAGGCCTAATGGGTTCAACAGCTTTTCTTAAGACGGCTTCTCCTGAGAACACTGGAAGGGGCTTTCACACCGACTCAGTGATACGGTCCGCTCCTTCCAGGAGAGTGTCTCGGGCCCTGAACAGCCGAGGAGCTTCATCCACGATGTGCTGTTTTGTGGAAGACGACTTCTGAAAACAACGGGGAATGCATGAGAATTCATTTTAGAGAAATTACGCATTTTGCAGGGAAGGTAATTTTTGGGTAATTTAAAAACTAACTTTGTCTAGATTTTATAAGTGCTTAAAAATGTTTATTTATTTTTAGAGAGAGGGGAAGGAAGAGAGAGAGGGAGAGAAACATCAGTGTGTGGTGGCTTCTTATGCGCCCCCTACTGGGGACCTGGCCCACAACCCAGGCACGTGCCCTCACTGGGAATCAAACCGGTGACCCTTTGGTTCACAGTCCACTGAGCCACACCAGCCAGGGCCATAAGTGCTTTCAAATAACTAGAGTGAATGTGTAGACCAAGGAGACAACCTGCAGGAAAAAAGGGGGCACAGCAGCTGATGCTGTGGGCAAACCACAGGTTCAGCACCCCTCCGCGACTGCCCTCCCCTCTGGTCATGTGACGAGGGTGCCAACGAAGGCCTGCTGCCTGCCGGGCTCTGAGGCAGGTGCCCTTGGGCACCTCACTGGAAAGTCAGTCGACTCCGACCAGAACTGCGTGGGGCTGCCCCAGGGGTTCTGGGTGCTGTTTCCTGCCACCACCTCGCTGTCGACTTGTTCTGCTCTGCGGTGGTGGTGGCGAACGTCTTTGTCCGATGTGTCACTGACTTAGAAGATAGCAGAATAAACACATATCAGCAGTTTTCTGATACCATACAGTTTTCTAGCCATATTCCAGCTATTTCTTGCCATTTTTCTGTCTTTTATATAACATTCTGTGTTAATGGATTTGATGACTAAAGGTAAAAGTTGAGATACTAAAAATAGATGTATTGCTACAGAAAGGTTAAACATAGTATCAACTCAGTATTTTAAAAATGAAAATGACAAACTTGGTAATTTCATTATGAGATGTATTCAATAATAAAGTTGGAGTATCTGAGGACAATACCATATTTAAAGTTTTTTATCATTTTGAGTCCCACTTGGAAATAAGTCCTTAAATACATGTTTAGGGTAGCACAATATTGTCCAGTTGAAACATACTTGATTCCAGGATCAAACATTTACCCATATCTGAGGGACTTGGTAATATTTCAGCAAAATACCCAATCTAATCTCTCAGCACTGAAGGAGTTCTGAATGTGAACTGTTTAACCCTATCCTGTCCTACCTGAGAACCTGCGCTGAGTTCTTGCTGCGCCTTGCCTGTTTTGCCACTGAAGACACGGTGGGGAGGAGGTGGTTTAAGCCATTTCGTAAGAAGTGGCCTCAATGTAACCACCCATTTTGCTGTCCACGCCCCAGAAATGGAGAGCGGGCCTTTGCCGCTTCCCGAACGGTTCGGAGCTGCAGACTTGCGGGACCCACACGAGGACAGAGCAGTGGGCGCCTGTGCCGTGTTCTCCCTCCGGTTCCTAACGGGACTGCAGAAAACCAGAGAAGACTGCTGTCTTCCTAGACGGGAAGATGCTGTGTGTTCTCGGGTCTCTGCGCTCTGTCAGACGGAGGCCGCCTGGCCCCTGGGCGTTTGGCCGCACAACCCGCACTGTGGAGACGCACACACGAGCCTCGAGGCTGAGACTGTCCCTCCCACCCGGTCTGCGCGCCTGGGCCGCCAGGTCCCTCCACCTGTGAGGACGGCGAAGTGCAGGAGGGACCTCCAGGAAGGCAGGGCCGGACTGGTTAGTGTTTAATTCAAAGCTTAGTGTTCATTTATTTAAGAAATTGAGCTGCCCTGGCTGGCGTAGCTCAGTGGATTGAGCGCGGACTGCGAACCCAAGTGTCGCAGGTTCGATTCCCAGTCAGGGCACATGCCTGGGTTGCAGACCATGACCCCCAGCAACCGCACATTGATGTTTCTCTCTCTCTCTATCTCCCTCCCTTCCCTCTCTGAAAATAAATAAATAAAATCTTTAAAAAAAAGAAAAAAAAGAAATTGAGCTGCTAGCTACATTGGGTAATGTGATGCTCTCCCAACAGTGTTTGCAGCTGGTAACACGCTGTTTGCCGCATCCAGTCAGGCGGCGCACAGTTGTGACTTGGCCCGTGGCCGGCGCTCACGTTCATCGCTTGGTCAAATGGTGTCTGGCAGACTTTGCACCGTGAAAGTCCGCTATTTCCCTTTGTAATGAATACCTGCGTGGGCAGGTACTTTGAAGTTATGCGATTGTCCTATTCCTCATTAAAAACAAAGCATTATTTGTATGCATACTCGAAGATTATCAGCGAAATTATTTTATAAAAAGTTCACTGTACATGGGACAACTGTAGTAGAACTACAAAAAAGAAAAAGAAAAGAAAAAAGAAACCCAGTGCCCTAAGGCGGGGTAACAAAAAAGTTCTCTGTGCAGATAACACTTTTCTCGCTAAATCAGTGAAGGACCTTTGGACCGGACTTCTCTGGGAACGTGCTGTGTACACTTGTCTGCCGGTCGAAGTCCCTGTCAGAGTAGGTGACCGGTCCAGTACTGGAGAGACGCTAATGAGAATGCAAAGGGCAGTTTGAGACCCAGTCGCGCGAGATGAAGTGCTCCAGCCGTTGAAGACTCGCCTTGTTTCGTGGTGCTTTGCACATACAGCGTCTTTATCACCATCGAGGCAGATTCCCCACCAACAAACTGCTCACACGACTCGCGCTACGGCCACACTTGATTGGCTGTGAGACTCGCCTTGCTGGGGTGGCCTGGAACCAAACCTGCAACACCTCCGAGGCATGTTCGCATGTAATTTTGGATAAATGTGGCCTTCATCGCTATATTGTATATAGCACCGGTTTCTAGAGTCGGTCAAAACCCGTCATCAGTGTTGGGAACGGGAAGTGTTCCGGCGGCTCAGCCCGCAGCCCCCGAGGCCCCTGGGGGTCCTGCAGAGCCCGTGCGACTCAGGCTGCTCCGGGCCCTGCCCTCACTCTCACACTCTCACATCCCCCCTGTGAGTTGGTGTCACGTGGCTGCGGACCACAAGCTCAAGCTGCCCTAAGTGTTTATTGCATGTTTAATATTTATCAGTTTTGGGGAGAGGAAGGTGTTGGCAGGGCGGGGCGGCGGGGGGGGGGAGACAATGATGCATCATTGGTTGCTTCTTGTGTGTGCCCTGACCGGGGCTGGAACCCCCAACCTTGGGGTATCGGGACGACGCTCCAACCCCCTGAGCTGCCTGGCCAGACGCCTTGTTTCAGAACTCTGTCTGCGTGTCCGGCCCCCTGGGCAGCCTGGTGTTTCGCTCTCGGACAGAGACTGTGATTCTGGGCCTCTGTGACTGGATTCCGCACAGCGCAGGACCGTTAGTGAAACTAAATGAAAATCAAATATCGGGTAACACAATTTGGCAATCCGCATTAAAGGGTTTAGAGACACGTGTTCTTTGTGGTCTGCTAATTCAATGTTTAGGAGTTGATTCTAATGAAACAATTAGAAATAAGTGAATTCAAGAAACACATCACTGTATAAAAGCTAAACATTGGAAACATCTTAAATATTCTATAATGGAATTGTATCCAAAATTATGGCTGTGTTCATATATGCAGCTTTTGAAAACCATCTTTCCTAGGAACACCAAATGAAAATGTTCTTTAGACAACATGGGGCGACATCAGCAGGCTGCCAGACTGCACTCTCACGACGTTGTAAAATACCTAAGTGCACGTGCGGAAGATAAACAGACGTGAGAATACACGAAAAAGTCAACAAAACGGAATGCCGAGTAGTGCGATTGTTGGTGGTTTTCACTTTCTCCCTTTCTTCGCATTCTCTGCATTTCTCTTACAATAAGTTTATACACAATAAACTTTGTGAGGATTCTCTCCGGGTGGTAACAGTCGGTGCCCTCTGTCTGCCAGCGCGTGCGTTTCCACGAGCCTTGGCACAAGTCTTTCCCGCTCGTCTGGCTGCGCCGGGTGTGCGGCAGGAGTTCGCCGCCTGCAGAACCTGCATCCTGACCACCCACCACCTGGCAGCTAGTGCAGGTAGGTGTGGTTCCAGGTCGGGCAAGACGAGGCAAACAGCAGCCCAAAGCGGCCCCTCCCGGGACAGGGCGGTGGGAGTGGAGGCGAGCTCCAGGGAGAAAGCGCGGGCGCCGAGGTGGGAGCGAGGCACCCGGCGGCGGGGCTTTGCTTCTGGCCTCGGGCTCCGGCTGGCGCGGGCAGAAACGCGCACCTTCCGCCACTCGCAGCCTCCTGGACAACCCTCGGAAAACCGGACCCCCGTGTTCTGGGGGCGGGTCCTCGGAGAGAGGAGTGGGGCTTGGAGGAGGGTGTTGTGGGCACTGGGAGAGGGCTTAATAGGCCCTGGAGATCGGGGGCGGATCCTCGTGGAGCGGGCCCGCGGGGAGCGGGGCGGGGATTGGGGGGGCGGATGGCAGGTCGGCGGGCGGTTCCTTGGGGCGCGGGGCGGGGATTGGGGGGAGGATCCTGGGGCCGGTTCTCGGTCGCAGGGCTGGTGCCGGGGGGCGGGTCCTTGGGGCGCAGGGCGGGGTTGTGGGCGGATTGTGGGGCGGATCCTTGGGGTGCGGGGCGGGGATTTACGACCGGTGCTCTGGGTGGCGCGCGCTGGCGTCCTCCGCCCCTCCCGCGCGCGGCCCCTGAAGTCCCGGAGGCGCGCGGCAGCCCAGCTCGGGCCGCCGCAGTGCTAGCAGCGCCGCGGCCGGGGAGCGCGGGCCGGGGCCGGGGCCGCGGCGGGGGGCGCCGCCCCCAGCGTTTGTCTGCAGCCCCTAGAGTGGGGCGAGGGCTAAGACAGGGCTGAGCGGGGCCGGAACCATGAACCGGAGTTTCCACAAGTCTCAGACCCTGCGCTTCTACAGCTGCAGCGCGGTGGAAGTCAAGAGCAAGGTGAGCCCGGCCGGCGGTCCGCTCCCCCGGCGAATGAATGGGTTCTCGGCGGGCACTGGGAGGCGCGGGGGCCTGCGCAGGCGACGGCTTTGGCCCGCGGACGCCGTCTGCGCTGTGCGGGGTCCGGCCGCCCTTCCCGCCCCTGCGCGCACACAAAGCCCGCAGCCCAACGCATCCAGCGGGCGCCCCGGCGCTCGGAGGGCTGAGCCCCGGCCCGGGCCGCGCGGGCTCGGGACCCCCCGCGGGAGCGGCCCTTTTGTTCCACGAGCGGGAGGCCCCTGGCACGCCGGAGGGTGCGGGAGCTTCGGGGGCCCGGCCGGGGGAAGGCCCTGACTGTGCCGCCTCCTTAGCTGCGGAGGAACCTCGGAACTCGCGAGGGGGAAACGGCAGCGGGCCCTGACCCCCGGCCCCGACCCGTCTCCCGGCGCGCCCCCGGCCCAGCCTCCCCGGGCGCGCCCGCCGCGGCTGCTCCCTCTGCCTGCGCCCGGCCCAAGCGTGCCCGAACTTGTGGGCAGCCGTGCGCTCTTGGGTTCCTAGCTGATAGGATCTGGCGCTTCTGTACTTTGCAGGGCGGCTCCTTCGCCCTGGACGCTTTTGTCTGCGAGGGTCCAGGTGGGAAACCCCGCGGGCAGAGGCAGAGCTGCAGCTGTTCGGGGTGCCGGGGAAGGGGCCCCCTCGGGCCTTTCGCCGAACCCTGCCTGGTAGCCGGCCCTCTCGCCTTTCTCTCTGCGCGCCCTCCCTGCGGTGCAGCGGGGCGGAGCAGCCTGGAGGGTGGGCTCCGACCCCCACCTGTGCGCACGTTTGGGGCGGGCGCCCCCTGGCCGGGTGTCTGGGGAGACCAGTCCGCGGTTCCGTGCCTGGGCGGCCCGGGCCGGCGACGGGGGTCCTCCGGTGTAGGGCTTCCAGGGCGTCCGCGGACGAAGGGGGTTGTGGGAGTTTCGAAGCTGCAGTGAGTTGCAGGGTTTTATTCTTCCTCATCGTCACTCTTCGACCTTTCATGCACCCCTAGTTTTCCGTAAGATCAATCCCGTCCCCCCAGTGCTGACTCTGTGGCCCTCTCGTCCACCCATCGGCTCTGTAGCCGGGCACTGCCCCGCCCCCCAGTCAAAGGTGCCCCCCCAGTCGTGCGGGGGAAAAAGCCGCAGGCATGAGTGTGAGCTCCAGACGACTTGGTTTGTTCAGCTCGGAGGGAGTGTGGCTTTTTCAGCTCGTTGTCCACCACAGTGGCTGAGCAGGGTGGCGTTTCATGTTTTGAACTTTCATTCTGAGATCACCCTAGATTCCCAGGCAGCTTCAGGACGAAACACAGAGACCGCTCCTCACAGGTGACCACTGCAGACAGTGTCCCATCCAGGGCCTCGGCAGACACGTTGGCATGTGTGGCCGTGGCCGCTTCCGTCGTGTGCACATTCCTGCCACCAGCAGTTCTGTCTCGAGGCCCCTCCTGCTGCCCCTCCACGGTGGCCTGTGACACTCGCATTAACGCTGTTCTGGGCGGCACCTGCCACATTCCCTGTGCTCAGCCCCGGGGGAGCTGGCAGCTGTCTGCTTCACAGCTCCCGGGGGTCCGCCGGCAGCAGACGCCCTCCCCAGGGCCTCCTCCTGCCAGTCTGGACTGCGGGCTGCGGGGGCTGGAGAGGGAGGGCCCGCCTCGGCCCACGGTGGCGGCGCTGGGGCTGTGGGCGTGGGGGGGGCCCAGCAGGGTGCCTCATGCCTCCCAGATCCTGGGTTCAAGTTCAAACACAGTGAATGCTCCCCTGGGGCTGAGGGGCAGCGCTGGAGTTCTGGCTGAATTTGGGAGCACTCCTGGGAGGGCCAGCCAAGCGGGTGGTTCTGCAGCCCCTGCCTGTGCTGTTTGTGCTGAGGCCCTTCCCTCTGCTCAGCCTCCCACCCGCCCTCTGAGTAGTTCGCGTCTGCTCCCGGCGCGCCCATCTCTGCAGGGTCCTCCACTCCAGCCCTCAGAATGCAGGAGGAGCCCTGGCTGGAGCGGCGGGCTGGGGAGCACGCTGGAGCCAGAGGGTTGCAGTTCCCATGTCCGGTCAGGGCTCCTGCCTGGGTTGCTGGTTGGAGCTTCAGTTCCTGATCCCAGGTCTGGGTGCACGCGAGGCGACTGACGCTTCTCTCGCGTCCATGTTTCTCTCTCACATCTGTTTCCGTCTCACATCGATGTTTCTCTTTGCCTTCCTCCCTCTCTAAAATCAATGAGAAAAAAATGTCCTTGGGTAAAGAGTAAAAAAAAAAATACAGAAGGCAGCCCTGGCTGGTGTGACTCAGTGAATTGAGCGCTGTCCTGAGAACCAAAGGGTTGTTGGTTCGATTCCTGGTCATGGAACATGTCTGGGTTGCGGGCCAGGTCTTCAGTAGGGAGCTCGTGAGAGGCAGCCACATGTTGATCTTTCTCCCCCTCTCTTTCTCCCTCCCTTCCTCTGTCTAAAAGTATATAAATAAAATATTTTTTTTAAAAATACAGGAGGCAGAGCTCTATGATAGGGATGTCTGCATTTGACCGCAACTCCTGGGTTTGTCCGTGAGGAAAATGGTGCTGGGGAGCCGGGTCCAGACGGTTCTGACACCGACCAGCCCTGTGAGCTTTCAGGCAAGTCGTGTGACTTCTCCGAGCCTCCGCGACTCCCCTGTGAAACAGGCAGGGGCTTTGTCACCTCCGCAGACCAAACGAGCTGGCGGGTGAGACAGTGTCCTGGGAACTGCTCGGGACCCAGAGTCGTTAGAGTTCAGGCTGCAGATCAGGGTTCTGGTGCGTTTCAGGATACTGGATCTGAAGTCATCTCTGATCCTCTCCGAATAGTTGGGATCAGCCTCCTGTCACAGCCGGTCCGTCCTCAAAGCTCTGGGGACCGTATTTCTCGCCCTGGTGGCTCTCCCGTCATGTAGCCTCTGATGCTTCCCCAGACATTTTTCCTTAGTGCCTGTGATTCCTCAGTCTTGGCTGCGGGCCCCCCCCCCATCTTTCCACCTGCTTGGGCTTCTGCCTCTCCTCCCGTGGGAGCTGCCGTGGGGACAGGGGCCGTGCAGGCAGCGGGGAGGAGCCTCGGCCCACGGGAGGGCAGCAGGAAAGCCGGTGCTGGGACCAGTGCAGGCGCTCGATGACTAGGACCATGTGTCACCCGGGGAGAAGGTGGAAAGCGACACAGTGCCGTCGAGGACTCCTCGGTGCCTTTGAGCACGCCAGCGCTCCGCAGCCCCACCAGCACCCGTGGGGGCCCACGAGAGCAAAGGGACACAGGTCTGCCATCTCGGACGCATGCCGTGCCCTCGCCGGCCCCACGCTGGCCCTGTCCACGTTCCCTGGCCCCTCTGGAAATGCTGTCTGTGAGCCTTCCCAGCCATGACCGCCCTCCTGAGAGCCCGTCCCCTGCCCGCGCCGGGGAGGGGGGGGAGGGTGTGCCCCCTGGGCCCTGGCCCCCGTTCTGTGGTCCCTCATCCCAGGGCCCTTTGTCACCTGCTGACTCCAGGCAGGGACCGAGGGTGTTTGGGGCAGAATAGCAGGATGGAAGCTATTCACACAGCTTTTTGCTACTTTGTTTAAATAATGTTGGAGGCCTTGCAGACTCCAAACAAATCCATGGTCATGGTAGACGTGGAAGACAGATTGGGCAGAGGGCGGGGTACTTCCCGGGTCCACGGGGGACCCGCTGCCCGGCCCGGGCTGCGCATGCGCCGCTGGCCCTTCCGCGCCGAGGACGCGCTGCGCCTTCGCTCGCGGGAGCGGGGTCGGGCGTCGCGGGCGCGGTGCCCCTGCCGCTGCACTCCCCGGGCATTGCGACGGTTTTCTCCCGTCGTAGGTATTTTTAGGAAACACGCTAGAAAAACGACTACACAATATCCCCTCTTCTTTGTGCACTGTGATTGATTTGACCGATATCCTGTGTCAGGTCGGCCACGGTGTGGCCGGAGGCGCTGGCGTGACAGTGCCGTGAGCCCGTGTGTCCTGGCCCCCCCACACCGTGTCCCCGCCCGCGGGGACGCGCCCTTCCGTCGGCCGCGCCGGCTCCCGGCCAGGCTCCCCAGGGGCGCTGGACCCTTGCCTTCCGGGGCCCGTTGGGAACTGCCTGACACGTTTGACTCAGCTGTGTGTCGGCTACACCCTTTTAAGGCCCTGGTTTTGCCTCTGAGCGGGCCCCGCTCAAACAGGTTTGGTGGCCTGGTCTGTGACGTGGCACCTAGAGGAGACTCTCCTGGGGGGCCGGGGGGGGACGCCGGTCTGTGGGCGCTGTGGGTGCCAGTGACAAGCTGCGCGGCAGGAAGCCCGATGAGCCTTCCTGGGGACCCCCAGCCAGCGGGGGCTCGGGCCCTTTCCCAGCACCCCCGGGCAGGTCAGACAGCTGGCCCCCGACCTCAGGAAGGGAGGAGTGTCCAGGGTGGGAGGAGGATGCAGCCCTGTTCAGGGTGTCAGAATCTCTCGTTGGTGAGTCAGCACCGTGGGGAGGCCCCCTGGCGTTTCCCGAGACCACGGGCCCGCCTGGGCTTCCACAGGCCAGCGAGGGAGGGGGCTGGAGCGACCGCAGCAGGGGCCCCAGGGCTTGGATGCCTAAGGGGTCCTGGGGCTCACTTGTTCGGCTGGCTGTTGTCATGGTTACTGGCTCCCCGCTTCCTGGCCGGGATTTCTGCTCTGCTGTGAACCTGGAGCCATGGCCGCCCCTGATGGCTCAGGTTGGACATTGCCCTCCGTACAGGCTGTGTGCACAAGTCTTTCTTCAAATTTATTGACCACCCACCCCAAATAGATAGGCGTTTATGTGCCCAGACGCTGTTTGGGAGGCATTGTGATTGCAAAGAATAGCTCACGAGTCCCCATCGCTACCGTGTGGGGTGGGTCCCTGTGTACCCCCACCCTAACAACACGGGGTCCGGGGAGAGTCGTGGAGCTGCCCCAGGCCGGAGTCCCCTCGCCCTCCTGCCGCTGTCCGGGCCTGACCCTCCCTCAGGCAGCCCTGGAGTCCCGGTCCCTGTCGGCGCGCCTGCTCCCGGCTTGCGCTGCCGCCCTGAGACGGCCCCTCGGCCGTGTGGGTCCAGAGCCGGGGAGGGCGAGGTCTTGTGCTTTGGGGGAACAACTTCTGCTTTTCCTGCTTCTCTGCAGCTGTTTCCTGCTCCGCGGCCTCGGGGGAGGGCCTCGGCCCCCCCGTAGCTGTCCCTCAAGTCTGGTCCCACCACCCGCTCACGTGCTCGCTCACAGCCACCGCATGCCCGGCGCGGGGCCGTGCTGGGCACGGAAGGCAGTCGCCCAGCCAGCCGGCGTACGCACCTCAGGTTACAGGCCGGCGGAGGTCCGCCCGGCCAGTGCGCCGAGTGACAGGGGTTCGCACCTCCTTCCGACCCGAGGTTTCATTCGGGGCAGCCTGCCGGCACCCGCCTGCCCAGCAGGACCCCTCAGGACCTGCTCTTTCCTTCTTTCTCGTGTCGGCCTGCCCTCCTTGGGCCCTGGTCCCCCCCTTCCTCACCTGGGGGACTCTTTGGTCCTGTCCACCTTCCCTACTGCCCTCCAGCTCAGAAAGTTGGCTGCATTTCCCAGCAGTATGCTCCATGGGAAATTCAGCGTCTGCAATGAGAGGGACAGTGCTTTGCATACAGTAGGCACCCAATAAATGTTGGGTAAGTGACTCAGAGGGGGAGTCGCTGTCTTTTCCTGGTCGCTGCTGGTTCAGAAGTGGTGGTTAGGGTGTGTCAGAGGGTATTACTTTGTGAGGAGGATCGGCAGAGCTTGACCCACCTGCTGGCCGGGCCCCAAGGTGCCTCGGAGGGGTCAGCAGCCTGTCCCCTCCCTGCTCGTGCCGCGAGGGAGCGAGGTGGCCAATCGGGAGAAGAGCCGAGCAGACAGAGGGGCTTTGGGAGCTGAAGGGAGACTGGTGTGGAGGCTGCGGGGGCAGTTCTGCAGTCACGGCTCCAGCTTCAGGCCTGTCCACCATCGGAGCACCAGCTCTGCGTCACCACAAGCTGCCCCTGCCTCCGCCTCGTTGGCATGGGCCTCCAGGTGTCCCCTCCAGAGCCACTGGGCAGCCTGTGTCACCGCAGGACTGGGCTCACGGTGTGGGTGGGGACCCAGGTTCCCTTTGACCCTCAGTCCCCTGTCCCTTAAAGTCTGTTCCCCAGGTTCCCGGCGTCCAGGGGTGCATGTCCTACAGCCACTGTCCATCCCTCCGTCTCCCCAAGGCCGTTCTCCACCAAGCCGGTGGCCCAGCCCCCATCCCCAGCCCAGCGTCTGCTCTGTACTCGGGGTGCGTGTGCAGCAGTTTACTTGGAGGGGGAGGAAAAAGGGCCGTTGCCACCTGGAGAGTTGGAAAACCACCCAGGTCCTCCCGCCTGGCCCGGCCATTAAATGCTCACTTCGTCCCCACCCCGTCCACGGCCGAGCGTCCAGCAACCCAGCCCTTTCCTGCTGTCGCCCACAGAAGCTCAGGCTCCGGAAGCTGCCGTGGGCCGCTTTCCCTGTCGGGGGTGGGGGCGGAGCTCGGTGGGGTGTCCAGTGGGCGTGACAGCAAAGCTCACCGGTCCCAGGCCAGCAGCGCGATCAGGCTTCCTGTGGGTGCACCCGGCGACCGCTGCTCGGGGCGAGGTGTGGGACCCTCCAGCACGCGGGAGGCTCCTCCGCGCCTGCCTCGTCAGCCCGCACCCCCGCGTGGTCCCCAGCAGGGGCCCTGTCACCGAGGACGCAGTGTCAGCACGCACTCAGGGGCGCCGGGGTCCCTCCGCGTGCTGGTCTGTGTTACGGTCCCAGCAGCCCTGTAGTTTGCTGTCCTGAGCCGCGCGCTCCTCTGGAGGCTGCAAGTGGGCTCCTCGGGGGCGGCCTGTGGTCCCGGCAGCCGCCTGCGCTGCCACGAGCCCCTGCTCCACAGGACGGGCGGCCCCGCTCCGTCTCGCCCACAACTCGGGCGGCTGCTCCCGAACTGGGTGTGTGGACGTGGGCCCCGGCCCCGGCTGCCGTGGACTCTGAGGGCTGGAGTTCCCAGAGACCTCCCCCCCGAAGCTCACGGAGCATCGTCCACGCACACGGGACGGTGGGGGGGGCGGGGGGCGGCGCCGGAAGACGCCTTCGGCCTCCCGGAGTGCTGGCGCCCCTCCACCGAGAGCGGAGGGCTCTCCCGGCCCTCCGTTCGGTCCTGCGTCTGACTCGTGGCCCTCACGCCCTTCCGGGCGCCCCGTCACCCTCGCCCCCTTCTGCGAGCCACCCTGGGGGGCCTGGGGGCTCCTCGCGGGTCACGGGGCAGCTCAGGCCACAGGCTCTTCAGTGACGGTGGGAAAACAGTCTCCCACACGGGAGGGAGGGAGGCCCCGCGGCCCTCCGAGGGGTGGACTGTGCAGAGACCTGCGGAGCGACACGAGCAGCTCACACCTGAGTCACCCGAGTGGGGGAGGGCAGCTCACACCGGTGTCACCCGAGGGGGGGGAGGGCAGCTCACACCTGTGTCACCCGAGGGGGGGTGCAGCTCACACCTGCATCACCCGAGGGGGAGGGAGGGCAGCTCACACCGGCGTCACCCGAGGGGGGGGGCGGGGGCTCTGTGACGGGGGTCCCTGCCTTCCCGGAGCCCCTGGCCTAGCGAGCAGGTGTGTTAACTGTCCATGTGGCCTCAGAGGCACCCGACAGGGTCCACGGCAGGGTGCTGTCAGGTGCCGGGTCCGCGCCAGTCACACCACCCAGCGGACTTCCCGGAGCCTTCGCTTCTGAGGCGTGACGTGAGCACTGGTGTGTGGTCCGGAAAGGCCCCCTGCAGGGGCCCCCGTTCGGGCACACGTGCTGCTGTGGACGGTCGGGCCCTGCGGCCCCTGGGTTGGGGCTCTGGGACCGAGAGCCGTTTGGACAGCTGTGCCGGGAGCTGGACGCCGAAGTGACGCTAGTATCCTGTTTTCCACGGCCTGGGGGCCTCAGCCGCTGGCTCCGCACCCGCAAGCCCTGACCTCACTTCCCTCGCTGGTCTGGAATAATACCGGGCGTTGTTATGGCCAAACGCGCTGCTCTGCCTGTAGGACACACAGGGGAGGCGGTGGCAGGGGCCCTGGGCAGTGGCCCCCGGCCCATCAGCCGCCCTGCAGGGGCAGGCGTCGGAAGGTGGGGATCAGACTTCACCAGAAGGTGCTCCGAGTGCCTCGAAGGGGACGCGGGAGCTCTGTGAGCTGCACAGGCGGCAGACAGACCCCCCAGGCGTCAGGGCACAGGCCTGTGAGAACGGTGTGCTGAGGAAGCCCCACTCCGCTGCTCACCTTGGGCTCAGAGGGACCTGACCCATCTGACCCTGTCCTGGGCTGGAAGCATGCTCCGGGGACATCGTGGCCCCTTGCTTGTCAGTGGTGCCTCTTCGTGGCTCTGGGGGGCCACACACTCTGGCCGCAGCCTGGATGAGCACCAGCCCTTCAGAGCGGATGGGCCGTGGGGCTGCCTTGCTGTCCCATCTCAGGTGTGTTTCAGGGGTCACCCAGTCTCTGGGTTCCTTCTGGCTGCAGAGAGGAGGCCCCAGGGGCTTGACCTGGCGGTCCACTCACCCAGCCAACCGTGGTCCTGGCCGTGGACCCAGGTCCTAAATGCTGAGCCGCCACACCCGGTCCCGTCCAGTTCCCCTACCCCTGGGTTCCACCTCCTGGGAAGCAGACGACACCCACCTGCTCCGACATGGACTGAAGTCACAGCTTGTGTCCCAGCACCTCCCTCCCCAGGTGTCCTGGACCCTGGCTGCCTGTGGACCCCTGACAGCACAGCCTGTGTGTGTGTGTGTGTGGGGGGGTGGCTGCAGGGGGTCCCTGGCTGCCTGTCTCACTTCCTCCTGTCCTGCTACATAGGCTCTTTGCAGCTGCCACCAGAGTGTCCTCAGTGACTTCCCAGGGCCCTAGCACACCCGGACATGTCCCTTAGCTGAGGCCCCTTGAATTTCACGGCGGAGTGGGCACACCTGCTGAGCGGAGTCTCCATGGTGAGCACAGCCCTGAGAGATAACAGCCTGCCCACAAGGGAAGGGACAGGCCTAAGGAAGCCATGGCCCCGATCAGCAATGAGGAGGCACCTCACAGGGCAGGGGGCGTGCCCGCGACAGGCTTGCTGGCCTGCTGTTGGGAAGCCACATGTGCAGGAGGGCGGCCGTGTGTGTGTGCCGCAGAAGGTCCCTGGGAGGCGTGCGCCCCCTGCCCCCGTGCTCAGCCCGGAGGAGGGGGCTCCGTGGAAGGCCCGTGGTAAGCTGCTGCCGAGATGCTGCTGTTTGTGGGGTCTCCCTTGGCACATGCACTTGGATTTCATTCTGATAACAATCCCACTAGGAATTCGCTTTTGCCCCTTTTTTGCAAAGGAGGAAATTCACTCAGGGTGAAAGGGCCGCGAGTTGCGCAGCAAGCAAGGAGCCAGGAGTCTGCGCTGGTGTTCCCACCCAGGCCGCTCGGAGCGGCTCTGCCCCGCAGTCTGAGAGGAGGCAGCCCTGGCCGGGCCACACGCCTCCCCAGCCTGTGCCCTCGGTCTCCCACTCCTGCCGGGACGTGACTCTGCTTCCCCGTGCACATTGGGGTCCAGGCCCCTGGGCCGAGGCGCTTTCTGCTGTGGGAACGTCCCAGGGACGTGGGACCCATGAGCAGCCCCGTCTGCAGCTCGTCTCCAGCACCCAGGTCTCCCCACACCTGCACCCCAGCGCCCCTCCTTGCCTGCAGAGTCAGCTGTCCTTTCCTGCTGGGCGCCCCTGCCCTTCCCTGTGGGGTTCTCTGCTGCCATGGGCTCTGCAGGGCTGTCCCCTCCCCTCCTGTGGCAGCCTCCTGGGTGAGCGGGCAGGTCCCGATCCTGCTGGCCCAGGCTGCCGTCTGTGAGTGGAGCAGGGGCACTCGGTTGCTGTCGGGGTGAAAGAGCGTGCACACAACGCTGGGTGCCGGCCACACCTTCTCCCCCAGACTGCAACGCTCCCTCTGCTGGGCAGAGGCCACAGGCCGGGGCCCTGGACCTCCCTGTCCTCCCCGCAGCCCCGCCCACGCCCGCAGGGCAGTGCTGGGTCCCTGGGCGCAGGTGAGACGCAGGCCCGCCGAGGGGACCGCGGGTGCAGTGGGTCCCCAGCGGGAGCCGGGTGGCCTCTGCCAGGGTGCGGGCTTGTCGGGGCAGGTCCGCCCTGCCGACAGTGGCCCGTCATCGCCCTGGATCGCGGTGGGCTCGCGCTCGGCCCCACCCTGCTGACTCACGGGCCTGCGGCCCGACCGCAAACTGCCCCGACGGGCCAGGCCAGGAAGCTGTGCCGGGGCAGAGCCCGGTGCTCCAGCAGACTCGGCAGGTGCTGGCCGTGTCTGTGGCCATTCCCCAAAGGGGGCTCAGTTTTCCACCCGGTCCCTCGGCCCTGTCCCCAAACGGCCCCGAGATGCCCCTGGGGCCCTACCCCTGCACGCAGCTAGGTCTCTTCTGCTGGGGTCCAGCCCCTGCTGGTGACAAGCCTGGACCCTGCCCGGGGTGGGAGGCTGTGAGGGTGGGGGGGGTCCCGCTCCCCTGAAGGGACTGGCTCAGAGAGGGGCATGGGACACTCCCCGGCCGAGTGACAGAGGGTGCTCTTCCTCCGAAGGTCCTGTTGGTTGTGACTCCAGGACCCACCTCCTGGAGCAGGGGGACATCAGCGGTGCCAGTGGGCCTGCGGGTCTGGCCGCCCATGCTGCCTCCGCGGTTCGGGGGCTGCTGTCCGTGGGCGGCACCGTGGGCGCAGCGCCCCTGCCCTCCCTCTGCCCTCCCTCTGCCCTTCCGACCCGGCCTGCGCCGCAGTCTCTGCGTTTTGCGTCGCGTCGCGTCGTGTGTGACTGCACATTGCTCGCCATCGGCCGTCAGACAAACCCTCCGCCCCCTAAGGGCTCAGGGCCGGGGCCCTGTCTGCGTTCAGTCGGTTTTGTTGAACGAACCGCCTGGAGCCGGCACCGGGAAGATGCTTACTGGATGTCTCCGACCCCGCGTTTCAGACCAGCGCGCGGTCAGAGTGCAGGCCGCGCGTCTCCGCCGGCCCAGGTGCGCTGCTGCTGCTGCTGCTGCTGCTGCTGCTGCTGCTGCTGCGCCTTCCGGAGCCGGGCTGGCGTCTCAGAACCTGGGGGCCCGGCCCAGAGACCCGGGCTGGCGGCGCGTGGGCCGGGTGTGCGGGGCTCCAGCTGCGAGAACGCCCGCCGCCCCCGGCGGGCCCTGCGGCCTGTTCTGTGACTTTCGACCTCCCCGGAGCGCGCCGCGAATTCAGCCTCCGCGGGGTCAGGCTTCCAGGGTCAGGCCCGACACCGCACGCGGGCGGCTTCTCCACATCTCGTCCCTGGGACGTGCTTCGCCCGTTCGATGAGCTTTTACGGTTCCCGTTTTTCACTGTTGTGAGTGCTTTGATGAACATTTTCCTTCGTCCTCGGTTTCTGATAACCTGCCGCTGCTCACACCCGACAGGCCGGCCCACCTGGGAGCGGCCGGCGGGGGCGGGGCCTCGGAGGGGTGGGGTCCCGGCGGGGGCGGGCCCCAGTGGGCCGGACCGCCTCCCGCTCCCCCGCTAGAGGCTCAGGGCCCCCCCGCACACCAGCCTCTCGCACGTGCTCGGTTCAGGTGTGCGCTGCAGGGCAGGTGCCAGGGCCTTCCTCATGTGAAGGGCGTCGTGGCCCCCGCTGCCCGCGGGAGCCTGTGTCCCGGGTGAACACGACCTCTGACACTGGAGAATGACCGCGGGGTCCCAGGCTCCTCGGCCAGGCGCCGGGCGGGCAGCGCTGCTGGGAGGGAGTGGGGGGCCGGAGCCGGAGGGTCGGGGGCCAGGGCCCTTGGCCCCTGCAGAGCAGGGCGATGGTTGTACTGGGCTGGAGCGGTCGCCGCCCCAACCCGCTCTGTGTGCGAAGCCCCACAGCCCCGCCCTCACGTGCCCAGCGGGAGCCCAGAGAGGCCGGAGCAGGCCGTGCGGCCGGGACTGGCCCAGCGCCGGGACGGCCTGAGTCCGCTCGTCGTCCCCGGAGGAGGAGGACCGGGAGGTGGGCTGCAGGGTCCCGCCCGTCTCCTCCCGTCCCCTCCTCCTCCTCCCCGCCCCCGCACACCGGCCGCTCACGTGTGTTCGCTGCTCAGCCTGGAACCGCGTCTCTCCCCCCCGAGGAGGCAAGTTCCGCGAAGGACAGGCGTTTTCTCTGCTGCCCTCCCGCGCTCCCCGGTGTGCAGGCAGCCGCCAGCCCAGAGCCGTCGGACGAAGCCTGAGGGTGGTTGGAAGCAGGGCCCACCCCCCACTCGCGTCCCTCCTTCGGGCCGCGTTCCGAGTGCCTGTGACTGCCCGGGCCTGTGGGGGACGACATCGGGTCGCTGTTATCACGGCTGAGAGGCCCAGTGCGGGGCGGTGTCTGCTCAGTGAGTTCTTGTTGGCGGTTTGGGGGGGGGTGCAAGGAAAGGGACACATGTCACTTTACATGACGCTTCTGGGAGAGGGCCCCGGCGGTTCGGGGTGCCTGGGGCCGCTCTCCTGGAGGCTGGAGGGAGCAGTGCAGGAGGACCATGGCCACCCCGGCTTTTCTCAGGGAGGTGCCCAGGGCCTTCTGGGGGCCTCCGGGTGTATGGAGAGCCCACGTGACTCTGTGTCTTTCACACTGGCAGCCGGTGTTGAGCTTTGACGCCTGAAGTGCAGCCACGGCCAGCGCCCTGCTGGCGCCCTGCAGACGGTATGGGTCTGACACGCCGAGAGGCCCCACTCACACGTCCGTCCGCAGAGGAACCCACGTGCCGTGCCTTCTCCGTGGTGCCCGTGGGAACACCGCCTGCTGACGCGAGGCCCCTGCTTGGGGGTCACGGGCGAGGCAGGCGCAGGCAGCTCTCACCCGACCCCCTGTCCTGTGGCTGTCGGTCCATGCAGGCTCCGTGGAAACCTGTGGAGGTTTACTGGAAACGGTTAGCGGCGGTGCAGCCCATGAGCGCGATGAAGACCTGGCTGCCTGCTGCGCCCAGAGCGTGCCGGGCACCCCGGCCAGACCTGCTCTCCTGGGCTCGTGCGTGCGGTGGCTGAACGTCTGGGGCTGCCCGGGGTGGGGGCGGTGTCTTGGAGTGACCCACTTTCGGAGCTGATTTAACTGGTGAGTGCTCTTCCCTAGTGCCTGGCTCCTGCGGCCTCGCCTGGTGAGTCTGACCACGCCCAGCGTGCCCCGTGGGCACCTTCCAAACCCAGGGCCTGGTGGCCTCGCCTTTCTCCAGTTCAGAGCACATTGAGCCCGAGCTGCCGCCCCCACGGGACCAGTCAGTGTGGGGGTCGGAGGGGCACTTCCCAGTGGGAGGCCTGCCAGCGCTGTGGTGGGCACGCCGACGGCGGCCAGCCTTGAGGGGCCCAGCAAACAAGCCTTTCCTGCCGAGTTGCACTGGTGTCTCCCCACGGCGCAGTTGCTTAAACTCATGGGTGAGTGTGGAGACACTAGGTGTCAAGAAGAAAAAAGTTTGCATTTTTAATGTCCTTAACATGCAAAACAAAACATAATCATGGTAGTGGATTCCCCTTGGGGTCACATGACGTTGAGAGATGAAACAGACTCACGTTGCCAGAGCTTCGTGCCTCCTGAAACGCCCTTCACAGGAAGCTTCAGGCTCCGAGCTGGAGAAGGGAGGCTGAGGGCTTCCTGCCGTGCGTGCGTGGCCAGGGTGGAGAGGGGCGTGTGAGAGGAGGCAGGTTCCGTCCTGCTCCGGTGCCTGGCCCGGATCCTGCTCCCCAGTTCAGCTCGGCCGGACCGATTCGAGCCAGAAAAGCTGGCCCTGCCAGCTGGGACCCAGTGTCACCTCCCGCTTCTCCGCTGCGGCCCGCTGTCACCGGGGGCCTCCCCAAGCTCTCAGGCCCTCACCTTTTGTACTGATGACAGCCCGTGGTTGGACCCCGTCCGCTGGGGCCCCCTCTGTCTGGGGCAGAAGCAGACCCCCCATTGGGTGACATGTGCAGTGCCGCCCCTGGGGTCTCCGTGTTTGCGAATGAGGTTCTCAGTCACCTTTCAACTATCTTTCAAATTTTATTTATTTATTTATTTATTTATTTATTTATTGAGAGAGGGGAAGGGAGGGAGAAAGAGAGAGAAACATCAGTGTGTGGTTGACTCTCACATGCCCCCACTGGGGACCTGGCCTGCAACCCAGGCACGTGCCCTGACTGGGAATCGAACTGGCGACCCTTTGGTTCGCAGCCTGCACTCAACCCACTGAGCCGCACCAGCCAGGCAAAATTATTCTTTAAGGTGAAATATTTAGACAATCGCTCTCTAAGCTATAATTCACATCGAGTAGAAACCGTGGCTTTAAGGTGTGAGGTCAGTAGTGTTTCGCACATTCTCAGTGGCGTGCGGCCGTGACTGCGACTGACCTCAGAACGCTTCCCGAGCCGCCGCCCGCTGGCCATCCTTCTCAGCCCCCCCAACGCCCAGCCCCCGGCGACCCCGGTCTGCTTCCTCGGGGGCTGCCTGCTCTGCGTGCTCCGTGCACATGGAGTCGTGGGGCCGTGTCCTGGGTACCTGGCGTCTCTCCCGGGGCGCATGTTGCGGAGGTTCCTCTCTGCCGAGCTGTGTGCCGGCACCTCACCCCGTCCTGTGGCTGCGTAGCAGCTGTCGGGATAGAGCACGGTCTTCCCTCCGTCGTCCGTGGGGGCACCTGGCTTGCTCCCACTCTTGGCTGTGTCGTCAATGACGCTGCCGCGGACACTCACGTGCAGTTCGTGTGGGCGTCTGTGTTCGTCCCTCTGGAGTGGGATCTCCAGGCCCTGTGGTAACCCTGGTCAACACTCTTCAGAGCCTCCACACTGACTTCCAAAGCAGCTTCCACCGCTTCGCCTCCCTTCCTGCAGCGGAGAGTCCGGATTCCCCCACCGTGCTCCAGCGCATCGCCACCTGTCTCTGTCTGTCTCTGTGGTCCGAGTCATCCTGGGGTGAAATTGCACCTCGTCACAGGCTGAACGCTGAGGCCTTTTCATGTTTATGGGCCGTTTGTGCATCTTCTTTGGAAAAATATCTACTCAAGATTTTGTCCATTTTTAATGGGGTTGCCTTTTTATTGTTGAGTTTTAGATGTTCTTTTTATTTTTTAAAAATATATTTTATTGATTATGCTATTACAGTTGTCCCATTTCCCCCCTTCACTCCCCTCCACCCTGCGCACCCCCTCCCACCCACATTGTTCCCCTTTAGTTCATGTCCATGTGTCATATATATAAGTTCTTTAGCTTCTACATTTCCCATACCATTCTCGCCCTCCCCCTGTCTATTTTCTACCTACCATCTATGCTACTTATTCTCTGTACCTTTTCCCCCTCTCTCCTCCTCCCACTCTCCTGCTGCTAACCCTCCATGTGATCTCCATGTCTGTGGTTCTGTTCCTGTTCTAGTTGTTTGTTCAGTTTGTTTTTTGTTTTTGTTTTAGGTGTGGTTGCTAATGATTGTGAGTTTGCTGTCATTTTACTGTATATGTTTAATCTTCTTTTTCTTAGAGAAGTCCCTTTAACATTTCATATAATAAGGGCTTGGTAATGATGAACTCCTTTAACTTGACCTCATCTGAGAAGCACTTTATCTGCCCTTCCATTCTAAATGAAAGCTTTGCTGGATAGAGCAATCTTGGATGTAGGTTCTTGTCTTTCATGACTTGGAATACTTCTTTCCAGCCCCTTCTTGCCTGTAAGGTCTCTTTTGAGAAATCAGCTGACAGTCTGATGGGAACTCCTTTGCAGGTGACTGTCCCCTTATCTCTTGCTGCTTCTAGGATTCTCTCCTTCATTTTAATCTTGGCTAATGTAATTATGATGTGCCTTGGTATGTTCCTCCTTGGGTCCAACTTCTTTGAGACTCTCTGAGCTTCCTGGACTTCCTAGAAGTTTATTTCCTTTGCCAGATTGGGGAAGTTCTCCTTTATTATTTGTTCACATAACTTTCCCACTTGTTGCCCTTCCTCTTCCCCTTCTGGTACCCCTATAATTCGGATGGTGGAACGTTTGAAGATGTCCTGGAGGTTCCTAAGCCTCTCCTCATTTTTCTGAATCCTTGTTTCTTCATTCTTTTCTGTTTGGTTGTTTCTTCCTTCTGGTCCACTCCATTGATTTGAGTCCCCTCCTACAGGTCTGGATGGATGTTTCTTCTTTAACTCCTTGATTGTCAGACTTCCATACAGTTCAATTTTCTGTCAGTTCTGGTTGTTTTTTGTTTCTAAATTTTTGTTGTCCTTATTTTGGTTGTGTGAAGAGGCACAGTGTGTCTACCTATGCCTCCATCTTGGCTGGAAGTCTCTAATTTTAGTTGTTCTTTATGTATCTTGGACACAAGTCCCGTATTGTACACATGATTTGCAGTAGTTTCTCCCATGCTGTTGGTTTTCTTTTCACTTTCTTGATGGTGTCCTTTGAAGCACAATAGTTTTCCACTTTGATGCTGGCCAATGTATCTATTTTGTTCCGTTGTGGCTTATGCTTTTAGATCAAAGAATCATTGCCTAACCCAAGTAATGAAAATGTAATTCTGTGTCTTCTAAAAGTGTCATAAATGTATCACATTTCCATCTCTATCCAATATGAGCTAATTTTTGCTCGTGATGTGAGTGAGGTAGCAGTCTGGCCTCCTTGGTGTGCATGCGGTGTCGAGCCAGCACCATCTGTCGAAAAGGCTGCTCTTTCCACCACGGACTTTCCTGGCATTCTTATCAAAGGCCAATGGATCGCAAACCTGAGGTGGTTCTTTTTTGGACTCCAAATTCTGTTCTATCGATTGCGTGTCTATTTTTATGCCAGTGCTGCACTGTAAGTTTTGAATTTGAAAAGTGTGAGTCTTCCAACTCTCTGTTCTTTTTCAAGAATCTTTTGGATTTTTGGGGGGTCTCTTGCATTTCTGTATAAATTTTAGGAACAGGTTGCCAATTTCTGCAAAAAAGGCAGCTAGGGTTTCAATATGGGTTGAATTGAATTTTCAACCAACTTGGGAGGTATTGCTATCTAAAAATCTTGTCTTCCAATCCGTGAACATCAAATGTCTCCCCGCCCTCCATTTTCAATGCCTTAAGTAACTTCACCTGTTCTCTGAAGACATCTGCTGATGACTTTGATCAGAATACCAGGCGGAATAGAGAACTGTAGTTCGTGTATCAGAAATGAAGAGCAAGATGACTGTATTTCAAATTGTCAAACTTCCGGAATGAAAGTCTGGTTTTTTTGCTTTATGCTGTTGAGATGCCCACAGGATAACTTAGGCATCTAAATACTGTGAAGGGTTAATTTAATTTTGCATTGTTATATGCACTGTAGTTTTCAGTGTACACATCTTTTCACTTCTTTTGTTACATTTTTTCCTAAATATTTTCATCCTTTCTGATGGCACTTTAAATACTATGTCACCACCCTGGAATTAAGACGCTTCCCTCTTGAGGGTTTGTGGTTGGTGCTGGTGTGTGTGTTGCGACTCTCCTGGGCTAATGCTGGACCGAGCGTCCCTTCTCGTGTGTGGCCGCCCAAGCATCTGCCTAGTCAGCTCGGTGGCCACGTGACGACCGGGCAGAGCTGCTTCAGTGGCAGGAGCGGGAGCCTTCCGGCCTGTGCGCCTGGCGGGGCGCACCTTCCACCCGCCAGCACGTCTCGCCCTCGGCCTCCTTTCCCCGGTGGCAGAGCGTCCCACGGTCAGCCAGGTGACAGGTCAGCCAGGTGACAGGTCAGCCAGGTGAAAGGTCAGCCAGGTGAAAGGGTCCCGCACACAGCCCGCACCCACCTGAGTGCCCTCCGGGTTCCCAAGTGTCAGGCATTTCCAAGCCACCATGAGCCTCTCGCTCCCCAGGGTGCCTTTTCCCTCTTCTTGGCGTCCGAGTAAAATACGCATGACGACATTTGCCGTCTGAAGCGTTCTGAGCGTGCGGTTCAGGGCTATTCAGTACCTTAGCGATGCGACGCTGCTGTCGCCAGCACCTGCGTCCTTTGGTCTTGGGACGCTGAACGCTGTGCCCTGGAGACGACCGCCTCCCGCCTCCCGCCTCCCCCCTCCCGGCCCCTGGCAGCCGCTCCGCTCGCCGTCTCCGCGCCCGCCCGTGACCGCGCGGTCAGGGTCAGAACGCTGTGCGTGCGGTCGCGCGGCTGTCGCATCCGCCGGAGCCCCCGTCGGTCAAGGCGCAACAGCCGGCTGAGCCGCTCCTGCGCTTGGCGACTGCGGAGGAGGCCGCCAGGCGCGGCTGTGCGCGGGCGGCTCCCCAAGACCCCCAGACCCTCCTCTCCGTTTTTCCGGGTGCGCGCTCAGGAGCGCAATTGCTGGGTCAAAGGATAATTCTGTTTTTAATTGGGGTTCCGATTTCTCCGTGTCTTCACCAAACCTTGCTTTCTGGTGCGAGCCTGTGTTTTTTACTCAGTGGTCGCCCCGACAGGTGTGAACCCCAGCTTTCTCTGTGCCCTTTGTCCGGCTCTTGCCGCAGCGGCTGCCTCGCCTCGGGGGTTCTCTGCGAGACTCCTTTACCCTGAATGTCTTCAGACACCACAACCCCCCCCCCACCGAGAATCTGGGGACTTTCACCTGTGCAGGTGATGACACATGTGGGAGGTGGCATCTAATTTTCTCGCAGTGAATGTACAGTTACAAAGTACGTAATTTCTACCATGTTGTGAAAATCTCCTTTAAAAATGGAACTTTCCTCGTATGACCTTGCATCGAGAAGCAGTGGCCGCGGACTGTCCTTCACGGATGCCCGGAGGCTCGGGGTTTCGCCCTAGTGCGCTCTGCTCAGGCCCAATGAGCACAAGCCCTGTGAGTGGGGCGTCTCCAGGGCCGGCTCCTGGCCGAGGGGCTCTGGGTGGGCGCACCCCGTCCTGCCCTCTCGGGCTGTTAGGCGGCTGCCTTTCAAAGCCCCGGGGGTGGGGAAGGAGGGAGGGAGGGGGTGAAACCTCCGCAGAGCTCGAGGCCCTGAGGTTCGGAAGGACCCGCCCTGGGTGGTTACAAGCCTTCGGTCAGTTCCCACAATTCTGGGAAAGTGGGTTTTGGCCATTGTCGCCAGCGTCCTTGCTGCCTGCAGGCGGCGTGGAGCGGTGCAGACTGTCACTCCACGGTCCCCGAGGGGCTCTGAGCGGGACCGGCAGAACAGCAACGGCTCGAACTTCCCTAGCGGTCTTGGGGCTCTACCACGTGGAGCCTCCTCGCTCCTGGGCCCAGGAGGAGTGCCTTGCTCTGGGGCACAGACCTTTGGCAGTAACCCCATTCACTCGGGGCGGCGCGTTGCTTTTGTAACAAGTGGAGTTTTTCACCCCCAGGAGCACTTGTCGCCGCCTCCCCTCCTTGACTGACAAGAAGTTAGATCAGTGGGTGGGGAGACCGGCAGAGAGACAGAGCCTTTCTTTCCTGAGTGGAGCATGATGACCATATTACTGTTACTTGTCTACTATTTTTAAAGCAAATAGAAATGAATTACACTTAGAAGCCGGTTGATTCACTTTTGTTTATTGGCCTCCTTACTTTGTGTTTGAGATAATTTTTTTTAACTTTAAGAGGTAACCCCCATTTTTTACTATTCTGTTGTAGGAATGATAGCTGGGTTCAGCTATGAAATACAATAATTATTATCAAAATAATAATAGAACGACAGTTTGTTTATCTGCAAGCTCTGGGAAGCAAGGCGTTGTACTTCTGTGAGTTTCCTGGTAACAGATGATGTTACTTTTGAAAGAGTGCTTGATTCTTTACCAGTTTTCAAAACAGTGGGTTGGTTCCCTGGCCTTATTAAAAAAGTAAAAGAGAAGTTTTTGGTTATGATAATCAAATGTATTTGTATATACATACTGTATGTGTTTCAGCCCTTAACAGTTATGATCCTTGCTAATGATTAAATGCACAAATAATCCCATCTTCGGCTTTCGAGAGATTATTTCTTTTAAAAGATTGTATTTATTCCTTTTTAGAGTTCGAGGAAGGGAGGGAAAAGAGAGGGAAAAAAACATCAGTGTGTGCTTGCCTGTCATGTGCCCCACACAGGGGGCCTGGCCTGCAACCCAGGCCTGTGCCCTGACTGGGAATTGAACCAGCGACCCTTTGGTTCGCAGGCCAGCGCTCAATCCACTGAGCCACACCAGCCAGGGCTGCTGGGAGATTATTCAAGCTAGTTCCCGGGTCCTTTTGGTTTGACCCTAATAGTCTTCAGGTCAGCCGGGTGTCGGCACCTCGGGGCCCTGCAGGACGTCTGCTACGTAAGGCCACTCTGCCAAGACCAGGAGACGTAGCAGATCACAAATGCAGGGAAGCAGCCAGAGTGACGGAAAAAAGAAATGTGTCCGAAATGAAAGAACAGGACAAAATTCCAGGAAAAGAAATAAGTGAAACGGAGGCAAGCAGTCTACCAAACACAGTACAAAATACTGATGATAAGGGTGTTCAGGGAACTTTGGGAAGAGCAGGTAAGCTCAGTGCAAACCTGCGTGAAGAACTAGAAACCATGAGGAAGCACCAGTCAGAAAGGAGATGCAGTCACCGACACTAAGAACACAGTAGATGGAACCAGTAGGAGATGTGACAAAGCAGGGGATGGACCAGTGATTTGGAAGATAAGGTAGCAAAAAGCTCCCAGTCAAAACAGCAAAAAGGAAAAAAATTAAATGAGGATAGTTCAAGGGACCTGTGGGACAACATCAGACGTGCCAATGTTCGCTTCTAAGGGTCCCAGAGGGAGGAGAGCAGAGCGAGGGACCGAGGGCCCGTCTGGAGAAACGACGACTGGAAACTGCCCTGAACCGGCGAAGGAAACGCACACGCAAGTGCGGGGAGCACAGAGCGCCCCAGGCAAGAGGGACCCAAAGAGGCCCACTCCCAGACACATCTTGGTTAAAATGCCAAAGGTTGGAGACAAAGAGAGAATCTTAAAAGCGGCAAGAGAAAGACAGTTACCTGCAAGGGAGCTCCCACAAGAATGTCAGCTGATTTCTCAACGACACTGTGCAGGGCAGAGGGATTGGCCTGAAATATTCCAAGTGATGAAAAGCAGGGACTGACAGCCAAGACTGCTCCTCCCAGCGGAGCCACCATTTAGAATGAAAGACAGACGAGAGCTTCCCAGACAGGGAAGGGCTGACGGAGTTCACCACCAGCCAGTCAGTATTAGAAGAAACGTTAAAGGGACTTCTTTAAGGGGAAGATGGAGAAAGGGTAAGAAATATGAATAATAAAATGACAATAACTACATACCTACGAACAATTTCTTTAAATGTAAATGGACTAAATGCTCCAGTCAAAAGACACAGGGTGGTCCAGTGGGCAGGTAAACAAGACCCCTACATGTGCTGCCTCCAAAGGACCCACCTCGGATCCGAAGGCACAGAGACTGAACGTCAAGGGCAGAAAAGGTATTTCCTGCCGATGCCCGCCACCGAACAGATGGAAAGGTTGGGGCGGCAGTGCCTAGACGAAGCACTGTGAAGTGGAGAGTGTAACAAGACAGAGACGGACATCAAATGCACAGTGACCATGATGCGGACACAGCCTGAGGTCTGCTGGTCGGCAGAAGAGGTCGGGGTCCAGAGGTGCAATCAACTGTGATCAGCCGTGAAAACAACGAAACCTTTCCACTTGCGGCAACACAGCTGGACCCAGAGGGCATTCTGCTCCGTGGAGGAAGTCAGACAGAGAAAGACATCTACCAAGTAACTTCCCTTACTTGTGCGATCTAAAAAGCAAAATGAGTAAAACAAAAACAAACTCACAGACACAGAGAGCAGACCGATGGTCGCCAGGTGCAGGGCGGGGGGCTGGGGAACTGAGTGGAAGAGGCGAAGGGGGGAGAAGTTCGGATTGGCCGGTCCAGACGAGCCCCAGGGACGCACAGCGCAGCCCAGGGAACAGAGTCGGTGATGTCGTCGTCAGAACTGTGAGTGGGGCCGGGCGGGCGCCAGGCTCCCCGGCGTCACTCGGTGAAGCGTGCGGTCGTCCCTCCGCGGTGCTGTGCACCTGGAACCGGTGCAACACTGCATGTCACCTGACGCTGGGAAATAAAAAAATGAAAGAGTGCTTAAGATGGTAAAGCTTATGTTACGTGTATTTTGCCACAACTGCAAAGTGGGGAAAAGTGCTTTTATCATGTCGCATTTCACACCCTTCTTTCAAACCCCGTAGCTCCTCCGGCAGAGCCAGCCGCACGGTCAAATGCAGGTCACACCTGCGTCCGCCAGGAGAAATCTGTGCTTGCTTTCACTGCAAATCACCAAATTGTGCACCCGAACGCAACGCAAGTTTGGAGGACAACTGCGTTTCAGCTGAAAAAAGTCACGAGTCGACCTGCTCAGACACACTTGAGCAAAGTCACTGAAGGGACCGAGAAGCAAATGGAGATGCGTCTCAGACCAAGTGCCACCTGCCACGGTGACGGAGACACTGCCGCTCCCCGCTCCCCGCTCCCCGAGTCGGGCCTGTGGTTCCGTCGCTGCGATCGCAGGGTGGGGCACAAGCCCGGAGGCCGTGGGGCGCGGGGCGGTCTGTGCGCCCCAGAGGAGGACGAGGGTGTGGTGCTCCGTGTGGGGGGACGTCGGACTGCAGGTTCTGCGTGGGCACCGGAAACACTCCTACGGTTCCATCAGACGCGACGAACGTCTTTATTTTATGTGCGAGTGAGAGGCAGGCGTGCACTGATGACAAGCTAATCGCCCGGGAAGGTGGCAAATGTTAGAAGCGTGAGAGGGGAGTGAGACGGTGGGTGACACCCGTGAACACGTCCGGTGCGGCTGGAAGCCAGACCTGGAGAACGCCGCCTCCCACTCGTGTCGTGGGCTCGCCGTCCCTTGTGTCCCAGAAAGCTCTGCGCACACTTAGAGCAACCACCGAGGACAGGGGAGGCCCCGGGCTTGCTCCCGGCCGGCCGCAGCCCCAGGCCCTGGCCCTGCCCCGGCCCCGGAGGGCCCTGCGAGCCCCCAGCCTTGCCACCCTGACCCAGCCGTGGGAGGAGGACCGTCCCAGACCGGTGCCTCGCGCTGTCCCACTGCCCACTGCCCTGTCCCTGGGGGGTGTTTGTTCCCGGGGCAGCGCAGGGTGGGTGAGGAGTCTGTTTCCCTTAGCTTTTCAGAAGGGAAACGCCTCAGGAGACTGGCTCTCCGAGCCAGTGGAAGGTGACGTGTGGACAGTGATTCCCTTAAACCCGGGGGCTTTGTGTGCGGGGTCCCCAGGCTCCGTCTGGGAACTTGTGAGAAAGGCAGACCCTCGTCGAGCTGCCAGTGGCAGGCCTGGGGGCCGAGCCAGTGCCCGCCCAGCAGTGAGAGCCTGGCGGACCTGGGTGGTGTGGGGGGTCCGCCTTCGCACGGAGGCCAGAGGATGCTGCGGCTGGTTTTGTGTAAACATCAGGCATCCCCCTGCTGTGTATTTTGGAACCAGTATAATGACTTTGTGCCGTTGTGTTGAGGAGCGCGGACTCTGTCCTGCCTGTTGCCAGGCGAGGAGAGCGGCCAGACCTCCGTGCAAACAAACAGAGGCGGTGTCTTTGGGCCCCGCACCGGCCACCCGATGGGAGGTGACCTGGGTCCTCTCCTGGAGCTCTGCCCAGCGCTGTGGCATCCGAGTCAGGCCCCGAGGCTGGGAAAGGGGGCGGGGCGGCTCCCAGCGCCAGGAGAGTGAGGAGCATCGTTTCTGAGGAGACTTGCCCTGTCCCCTGTGGTGCATGGAGCCCCTTTCCACCTGGTTTCTTCTTTCTCTCATCTGCTTCCCCTCTGATCCGTTCCCAGGGCTTCTCTTTGTTCTTTTAAAAATGCAAATCACATCAGGTCACTTCCTTGTTTAAAGGCAAAATTGTTCCAGCACTTCCCCTGTCCTTAGGAAAAAGTCCGAAAGTTTCAGCTGTGCGTGTCCCGCTGCATCTGAGCCACCTCAGGGCCGTGCAGGCGCCAGGGCCTGGCCCGTGAGGGGGCCGAGGGGAACTCCAGGTTCCATCCTCGGTTCCATCCGCTTCCTTCCCCTCCTTCCCCTCGGCCTGAGCTGGCAGCTGCCCCCTCGGGGGCTCCCGCTCTGCCCCCTGAGGACCCCGTCCCGCTCTGCCCCGGGCCTGGGGAGGCCCAGTACGCACTTGTTGCTGGTTCTCGGTGCCCTTTCCCTGCTGCTCATTGACGCCCGTCTCTTGCGTTGTAGTTTGGGGCTGAGTTCCGAAGGTTCTCCTTAGACCGTCAGAAGCCCGGCAAGTTCGAGGACTTCTACCAGCTGGTTGTGCACACCCACCACATCGCCAACACCGAGGTGACCATCGGCTACGCGGACGTGCACGGCGACCTGCTGCCCATCAACAACGACGACAACTTCTGCAAGGCCGTGTCGAGCGCGAACCCCCTGCTCAGGGTCTTCATCCAGAAACGAGGTACTGGGGGCGGCGCCCGGCCCGAGCCGCAGGGCCCCGGGCCCTCGCCGGCGTGAGAGACGAGGGAGTCGCACCGCTTGGCCAGCACGACTGCGTTAGAAAGGCATAAACATGTTTAAACTGCGTTTCCCGCTGGAAATAGTGTTGCTTTCTGATTTTTAAGTGCCGAGGAGGAAACAGTGTCGATACTTTTAGTGTGCGAATGGAAGCGAGTGAATTCAGTGACAAAAAGGCCGTAGTCAGTTACCCAGGCAGGAAACGTGAGTTTCTCGGGGTGTGTGTTTGGGGTTGGGAGACGGTGCTCGCCTGCCTTCCGGCGTCCCTGAGTTCAGGTGGTGTCCCTCAGGTTCAGGTGCCCTTGGAGGCCTGGCGTTGCCGTGACAACGCACCTGCCCCTGGGAAATAGGGCCCGAGGCGGCGGTCATGGGAGGCCGGCCTCGTGCTGCCCACTCCTAGAGCCGCGTTTCAGGTCTGGCTTCTCTGTGCCGCGTTGGGGAGAACCTACACATTTCCAAATAACGTGCCGTCCCCCCAGGAACTACACAGGGTTCGGGGTGGCACCCTCGAACATGCGCGAATGCCGCTCCCCGAGTGTCGTTGTCTGTGGGTCCCCAGGGGGATCGGGGCCGGGGCGCCCTCGGGTCCCCTCTGGGACGGCCTGGCCCAGGGCGCCTGGTTGGCCCCCCGCTCCCGCGGCCCCCAAGCAGCGGGTGGTCATTGCAGGAAGCTCGTGTGCGACTGGACCGTGCAGGCCGTGCCGTGCTGTCGGGGGGCCGGCCGTGCTGTCGGGCAGAGGTACCCGAGGGGGCACTCGACATCCTGAAAGTGGCGTTTGGTGGTTGATTTGGTCCTGAGGGCCTCTCCTTCCCTGAGGGCACCTTCTGCCCCAGGTGAGCGCTGAGCGCCCGCAAGGAGCGGGGTGGCCGGGGCCCCTCGCAGCTCGCCTCTGTGCTCCTGTGACTCGGAGCTCGGCAGGAGGGGAAGGGTCCCCGTCTCCAGGTGGCGGCGGCTCCCTGGGGCAGAGCTGAGCACCAGCTAGAAGCAGCAGCCACAGTGTCCTGGGCGGAGCCCTCGGGGACTCGGGGCCGGCCGGTGCCGCTCTCCGCCCAGGTGGCCAGGAGGTGAGCGGGCAGCGCGGGCACAGCTCAGAGCACGCTGGCCGGCGCACGCTGGCCGGCGCCCCGTGGCTGTGAGCCGCCGCGTCTTGTTTGTGGTGACGCAGGCAGCAGCAGGAGACCGCTGGCCCCCCTTCGGCCGGCCCCCTGGCACGAGATCAGAAAGCTCCGCATCTGTGTTCTTGCTGAGCCCGGTGTCCTGCTGACGGTCTGAGGAGTCAACACAGCTGCCCCTCCTCACCGTGGCCGGGGTCGGGGTGGCTGTGACATCAGGGCCCTCCTCCGCCTCTGCGGGGCCCGGCTCTGCTGTCGCTTCCCCCGCAGCCCCCACCACACGCCACCCTCTGCGGAGGGCGCCCCCCACTGCCGTCGGGGCTGGTTGGTCCCCCGGCTCTGCCCGCACGGGTCACGCCAGCTGCGTGTGGGTGCGGGAGGTGAGCAGTGGGGTGAGGCACCGAGTGCACAGCGACGACCGGGCTCTGCCGCCTGTGGGGCAGCGGGGTGGGGCGTGGAGCAGGACCGAGGGCGCCTGCTGCCCTTCATGGGCCCGTCCTCGGGACACCTGGCAGCTCTCTGCTGGTCCCCCGACGCTGAGTGAGTGACGCTGGGAGCCCCAGTCGGTGTGCAGGCGGGCGTGTGCGAACTTCCTCGGCCCTTTCCCCCCGCCCAAGGGGTCGAGCGCCTGCATCCTGGCCGCCATCTGCCTCTCCTCCTCCCTGCGGCCTCGGAGACCAGGGCGCCAGAGTGCGACCAGGGCCCCCTTCCAGCCCCGCCTGTTCTCGGCCGGCCCGAGGGTGTCACCCGCAGTCCCTGACTATCTCTGCCGCGTGACAGCAAGGTGCTCCGGACCCCGGGTGCCCGCCTTCCCGCTGGCCCCCGGCCCCTGGCTGCGACCGGCCGGTCGGTGCTCCTGGCCTCACCTGAGCCCCGCGGGTTGTTTCCGGGGCTCGCAGGAGCGCCAGCGTCCTGTCGGGGCAGCGGGCCTGGGGCCCGGCCACCGCAGGAGTCACCGGCCCTGTGCTGGGGGGGGGGGTGGCGGGCAGAGGTCTCGAGGACTAGTCGCAGTAGATCGTTAGTTTAAAACGAGGTGCAGATCGTTACTGAACGTGTTAGCGGGGAAGCACCTCGGCCGGCCCTCCCTGCCCGTGGGCCCAGCGCCCACGGGGTGGACCGACCACCGCCCTGTGTTTGCAGACACGCGCTGTGCAGGGAGGCGCGCAGTGAGGCCGCAGTGGTGGCATCTGCACGGAGCGTGTGCAGACTTTCCCTTGTCACCCGGACAAGGTGGTGTGCCGGCGGCCCCCAGGGCATTTGCACTGTACGTGGCGGGGGGTGGGGGTGGGGCAGTGGTTGTGAGGAATGCAGAGATGACTTAAAGGACGCGGGAGGCCGGCGGAGGTTGCACACAGACATGCCACAGTTTTACAGGAGGGGCTCGCGCACCGTGGATTCTGGCGTCTGGGGGTCCTGGAACTGGTCCCCAGGGACGCTGGGGGACGGTGGTCCTGGGTGGTCTCGCCTTTGCTGCAGCAGCATTTTGATCACTGTCTCCAAAGTGACGACCGTGGGCTGTGACGCCCTGCGTTTCACTCTGGGGCTCCAGGAGCGTCGCTCTGAGACTCGCTTCTCCACGCACCACGAGGCTGCTGACGGGCCTTGTGCCTGGGGTTGCGGCCCACAGTCAGCGCCCGGGGCTCGGACCACAGGCCGGGACTGACTGGGCCGTCCCGCTCCGGGACCCCGGCCAGGGCTCTTCCCGAGGACTCGGGCAGGTGTTTCTGGCGGCCGTGGGGCACGCGTCTGCCGGCCCTGTCCACCCTCCGTCCAGGCTGGCCGCTGTCGGAAGCTGTGGCTTCTCCTTGGTCCAGGACGGCTGTTCCCGGGCCTTTCACTGCCACGCTTCACCCACTCAGGCGAGAGGACAGAGTGGTCACAGAGGCAGAATCTGGGGTCCTGTCTGCACCTTTGGGTCCCAAGCCCAGCCGGTGTCAGGGACGCACTTCCCTCTGCGCCCCGCCGGCCCCTGTCCTCCCCAAGGAGCTGGCCCAGGGCAGAGAGCACGGGGGACGGGACCGGCAGGGACACTGGGAGTCTCTCTCTCTAATTTTAGCAGGATAAACAGGAAGTGCAAACAACATCACATAATTACTTCAACTGCCCGAGTACCCTGGACTCTTGTCATTACAGAGAGGGGCCTTGGCGTGGCCCGGGCCGGCCTGGGAGTGGAGGTGGGACCCTTGCTGAGTGCCAGCTGCTGTCTGTCCCTGGGACCGGGGCCACCCAGGGCGCCAGAGGCTGACGAAGCCTTCTGGGTACCGCGGGATTCCAGAACCATCCGAGCCCACAAACTGTTTACTTTTAAGCCAGCCTAAATATAGCACATTCGCATGTGTTTGTTCACTGTTCCCTGGCACGTCTTTGGGTCCCTAGAATGAGGAGGACACGTTTGTAAATGTTGTTTTACCAGAAGTTGCGTGATGGGAGCCGGGGGAGGGGTGGTCCCAGTGGTCTCACTTGAGCGAGCTGCCAGAAAAGGCGGTGAGGGCGTCCTCCACAGCTGCGTGCGTGGAGCTGCCGAGACTGTGGTGGAGGCGCTGGCAGGACCTCAGGGCCCCGGGCGTGTCAGTGCCCGTCAGGGCGGCTCTTCGCCGACTCTTCCTGGAAAGTCGCTGCAGGCGTGTTCGGTGTTCGGTTGGGGCCCCCGTGGAGCAGGAAGCCCTCCTCGCGTCTGACGTTGTAGCTGCACCACGGGTTTCTGTCCCCCGTCCCGTGTTACCCTTTGCTCAGACTCGGCCCGGCTGCCGAGGCCGGCCGAGCCGAGGGCAGGGCAGGGCAGGGCAGGGCAGGGCTCGGGCTGGCTGGACCGGGCCCCAGGGTCCCCAGGCCTGGGGCTCCACAGCCTCTGCCATGAAGCTTCCTCCTGAGATGCCTCTGCTTCTTCATTTGTCACTGGTTCCTGGAAGTGTTCGTATCTGGAGAATTTCTCTCTTTCTGTTTTTATTTTTAATTGAAAAAGAGGGCAGAGCCTCTCCCACCACCTCCCGTGGGAAGAGGCAGGAACAAGCATCTGACCTGCGCCCCCTCCCTCCCGCACCGCAGCGGGAGTGATGGGAGAGAATGTGCTGATGCGGCGCGTGGGGAGGAAAGCAGAGCCGCCCACCGGCCGGGAGCCCAGGGCTCGTCCCGGATGGCTGGCCGCCCTGAGCGGCCACGGGCAGTGCCGTCCACCTGCATCCGGGCGGCCTCTCCCCCCGCCAATCTCACCCTCTGACAGCCCAGCAGCCCCCTGGTGTGTAAACAGCCAGAGTTTGTACAGCGGAACTGGATTCTGTTCTTTTCTTATTTGTTTTCTAATGACATGTACTTTACACATTCAAGTCCATAGTATGTTTATAATTTGGATTCATGCATTTAGAAAACTTAACAGCAAAACCATGTCCTATGCCATTAAATTCTTTGTAAAAGTTTTTGTTTTTAAGAGCCTTTTCTGTTTATAGCATATTTGTAAAAGGAAATCAAAACCATGGAAACGACCCCCACCCCGAGGTGACCACTGTCCGCATTTCGGTGGGGTCTGGTGTCACGTGTACAGACCGGGACGTGACACGTGTACTGTAGGGGTTATTCTAGCCGAGAGTGACGTTGTTCACCTTCTGTGCATGCAGTGGGACGTGTGTCACCCTTTTGATGGACACATTGGTCGGTGGTGTGAACCTCACCAAAGGGAACCAACGACCTACTAACTTACACTTCAGCCGTGCCAGTTTCTCATGGTCACAAACAGTGCTGTGCGTGTGGGGCGCTGTCAGCGCGGGCTGGCTGGCGTGTCCTTTTGGGACTGAAGGGCACGTGTGTTCGCGCGTGTTCTGGACTAGCATGTCTGCGGCCAGGGCGCCTCTCTTCAGCAGGGCGTGAGCGGCAGGACTGTGAACTGGAGCCTGCGCCGTGGAAACAGGTGGGCCTTGAACTTAGCCTGTGGGGCGCTGTGGGGGAGGCCCAGGGGGCGTGGGGTGGGGCCGGCCCTTGTGCTAGGACAGTGCCCAGTGGGGGCTGCCACAGACCCCGAGAGTTTGGGGCCTCCGACTGCCCTGCCCCTGACACCCGGTGCTCCAGGTCCTGTGGTCAGAGGGCCTCGTGCAGCCTGGCCTCGCCGAGTGCCAGAGAACGTCCCCAAGGGGGCCATGCTGGGGACCAGCGGCTTCCCTGGAGGCCATCGTGTTGGTGGCTGGACTGGCCACGTCGCCGTTTCTTTTCTGTCACATCGGAGGGGCTCACAGTGTCAAGGACACATGTATTCGGGCTGGTTTGCGATGAGGACGAGCTTGAGGATTCGCATGTGTGATAGGAAATGGGCCAGCAGGGTCTGGGGCTCTCTTCCCACGGCTGAGCCCGTAACCCTGACCAAGGGGCGGCTGTCAGGCCCCTCCTGTCGGCAGGATTCCTCTTTGGAACGAAGAGCAGCCGAGTCCTTGGAGGGTGAACCACACCGTGTCTGCCTGCAGGAGGTCAGGGCCCTGGGCCTGTGCGGCTTTCGGGGTGGGGGGGTCCTTGACCCCGGAATGGCCCTCCTGTGTGCCTGACCGCTGGGATGGGGCTTGGGGTGCAAGCCCTGGTCCCCCCCACCCCGCCCCCAGCCGTGCAAGCTGCACGCTGGCCACTGTCGCCGCTCTGCTCTGCGAGCACAGGTTTCCTGGGGCTGTGGGTGCGCAGCAGAGCCCCGGAGGTGGACGCTCAGGCTGTGCTGCGTCCGACCGGGACGCGGGGGAGGCTCGAGCTACGCAGCGGCTGCTGCAGCAGGTGCGGCTCGGGAGGGTCCTGCTGTGTCTGGAGAGCGTGGGGTTAAAGTCTGGCTTTATTCGGTGTCCCGGAAGTTGGAAGAACAAGTGCTCCCCCCCCCCCGCTTTGCGACAGAAGGGGTTAAATCCATGCTGCGAGGCCCTGGTGGGGGTGGGTGGCCACAGGTGCTGTCACAGAGGTTTCGGCCTCTGGCACCTCCCAGGAGTGGGTCCGTGCTTTGTTCCCCTTTGACCCGGAGGGTGGTGCCCGGCTCAGCCAGCCCCGACGGCACCCTGGTGTCTGGACCCCTCCACCACCGCCCTGGTCCCCGCCGGGACACGGCGGACTCCCACAGTGCATCAGCGAAGCGTTCCGTGGACAGAGGGTTTTGCCTGCACCGGTTTGGAGCCCAGAGATACAAAAATTTCCACCCTGGCCACTTCTCTGGTCCAGCAGCATGAGCAAGACCGGGATTTCCTCCTGTGCGACGGTGTGTCTTCCTGTTTTCTCTGGGGCCTCTGTGCCCTCCTCACTGTCCTGTGGGAAAGGCCTCAGCGCGGGCGCCCCCTGCCCCCGGGTTCCCGTGCACGTGCGGCCCTCCGCAGCCTTTACCAGATGCACACGGAGAGCTGGGTTTGCAGCTGCTCACTCCTGAGCTGCTCCCTGTGGGGGCTTGGGTGCAGGGCACGCCCCACGGGGCTGCCCGGCCTCCTGGGACCCACGGGGTGTGACGGCGGGCCGGCGGCCTGTACAGGAGGGGTCGCTCCCCCGTGTGCTGAGTAACAACAGAGGCTGGGTTTTGTTGGGGCGAGCACCCACGGCCTAGAGGTACCACGGTGACCGCGTGTGACTGTGACTCACACCTTCAGGCTCATTCTCGGTGTTGTGTGCCCACCACCCTCTCCCGAACGGGCTCCTTTTCCCGCCTGGGACGGTCGCGGCACAGCCCTGTCTGCCTGGCCGGCCGGAGTCAGGCTCCGAGCAGCAGCCCTGTCCCTGTGAGTGCAGTAAGTTCCTGTAACACGTGCGTGGACTCATTCGCAAGTGAGACCTGCCCTTGGTCTCGTGAGAAGCTTCGAGTCACAGCAGACCACAGGAAATCATGGTCACTCGTGGGCGGAGTCGTGGTATCCCTGAAGAGACACCAGGCCCTGCCCGCAGGTGCTCACACCTGTCCCTGAGCGTGGGCTGCCTCAGGGCTGCACACGGCAGGTGGTGAGTCTCGAGTGACATTACCAGGAAGGAGCCCCGGCCAGCCCCTCTGGGGGTGCGGCCCCTGGCAGCGACTTGGGAGGGGGCGTTGTGGGACCTCTCTGAGCCTCGCGTCTCGAGACGCCGGTGCTGTCTGGGCTGTCATAGCAGCAGGGATGCTGTGGATCTCCGCCCTCCAGACACTTCCGTCTGGCCTCCCAGAGGCAGGTGAGGGGCACCTGGTGACGGCCCAGCCCCCACAGTCCCTCCCCATAGCTGTGAAGCCCAGAGGCTGTCTGCCGACAGGGGCAGGAGCAGGACAATGGGGAGGCTTGGGCTGGGGACCCTCCTCTCCCAGGGTGACCTGCTGGAGGTGTCTTCCTTTGTGCCCCTCCCATCCTTGCGTCTTGGTGTCGCCGGACCCTGGGCCGGGCACACAGCAGGCCCACCCGCTGCCCTGGAGTGGCTCTCAGTGGCATCAGACCTGCCCTGCCCAGGCCGTGGCTCCCCCGGGGCTGGGGTTGGCCGGGTACCCTCCTGGGCTCCTGGGCAGGTGAGCCCCAAATGGCCCCACCCACCCCCGTGGGACCTCAGCGCAGAGACCACTGAAACCAGGGTGTGTTGAGGCTGCTGGCCTCCTGGGAGCACATGCCCGAGCAGGAGCACCCTCCCGTAGAGCGCTGTGTCCCCCAGGGCCTTCGTCTGGGGTCGTGAGAAGTGGGAGCAGCAGTGGCTGCACCAGGAGCTGCTGGCTTGGACAGATTCCCGCGGGAGCCCAGTGGCAGGTAAGCCAGGTGCCTCACGGTGTCTCGGTCCAACCCTCTCAGAACCTGGTCTCGAAGCCTGTGCTCCGCTCCTCCTCCGGGAGGCAGGTCTCACGTAACAGAGGTGACAGGGGACACCCACCAGGCCGTGTCCCCCTGAGGTCTCCAAGGCCTGCTGAGCGGAGACACAGGCCAGAGCTCGACCTCAGGTCGCTGTGGGGGCCCTTCCCCAGCCCCCTGCTCGGGGGCTGCCGGCGTGGAGACGGACGCTGAGGGGGCCAGTGTGGGGGGAGGCTCAGGGGCAGAGACGGCGGCCCCGTGGAAGGGCCGGGGGCTGGTGGGGTGGGTGCTGCCCGGGGCCTCGGCCGAGCTGGGGTGGGACGGGGACCTGGCCGGCACCCCCGGGGCCCCTGTGGGCTCCTTAGTTCTCCTGCGAAAGGAAAGGAGACGGTGGGTGTGACACCCCGGCCACGGGGCCACGGCTGCTGCGTGCGCGTCTGTCGCTGGAGGGTCCGCGCCACGTGTGGGGCTTTCCTGCCAGCAGTTATTTTCAGCTGTTTGATTACAGCCCTCCGGTCTGGTCACTGCCGCAGCGTCCTGTAAACAGGCGGAATCACAGCCCCGGGCTGCAGGGGCGGCTGGGCGGGGAGGGGACCAGAGCTGAGCTCGGCCTCCAGCGTGGTGTGCAGGGCTGGAGGCTGGGCCCTGCATGTGAGCAGCTGGTCAGCCCCTAGAACTGCCCGTGTCTCGGTTCTGGGTGCCGGAAGCCGGGTTTCCAGGCGGCAACAGCACACCGGCCGCCCGCAAGGACTCGGGCTACAGGAGGGCTTGCGGTCACCCGCACCCCACCGCTCGGGGTCCCTGAGCCTGAGATGGAGAGGAAGCCGTGTCTGAGCGTGTACGTCACGACTCAGGGGTGTAGGAACTCTGCTGAGCGAGGGGGTGGGCTGAGTCCCAGGCACCGGCGTCTGGTGCTGCGAGTTCTTGGTGTGGGTTCCTTCTTTTTGTCCGAGACGGTCCCAGCGCCGGCGCACCCCAGTCCAGCACCCGGAGACCGCCAGCGTCCTGTCGCTGCGGGGCTGCCGTGGCCCCCGGACAGGACCGCGGTTCAGTGACCTGCCCCCTCTGCTCACCAGCGTGTGACCTTGGCAGGTCACTTCGTCTCTCCTGTGCCTCGGTTTCCTCACCTGTTAAAGCCCGTTCGAGGTGATGCAATATTAGGAAACCCCTCAGAACAGAGCCCACACAGCAGGCTGGGCTGAGCGGGAGTGTGAGCAGCCCCCCGCCCTTCCCGCGGCCCCGGAGGTGTGACGGCCGGTCCTGGTCTCAGCAGCAGGAGGGAAGGGCTGGGTCTGCTGGCTCCCCCGGCACCCGAGCAGCCTCTGCCCAGTGCCTGTCCTGAGAGTACAGAGCGTCGCCCTTGCTGCCACTGTCGCCAGTGCCCCAAAGCTGCTGTTCTCACGCTGCCCGTGGGCGCCAGCTCCCAGCACCTGGAGCAGGGGGCAGGGACAGTGGAGCCTCGGCAGGACGTGCAGTGCTCCTGGGGGGGGGGGGGTTGGGTGTGCAGGGCCTGTGTGTTGCCCCTCCCCCCGACGCAGAGTCAAGCTCGGCCGCCTTGCTGCGGGAAACAGCCTCACTGGGTTTCAAGACCATCACAGCAACTCTTACTGGACTCTTCCTTGATTTGTTAAGACGGTTCTGAACCAGAAAAGATGTGAAGCATATTTTAGGGATCAAGGGCAAAATTTTGTGTGTTACTTTTACAGTGATCTTGTGCAAGTTACTGTGTAGACATATGTGTTCAGTTCAGGTTGGTGGTTCCTCAAAATGTTAAGCATCGAATTGACATGTGACTCAGCAATTCCACTCCTGGACATAGTTTTACTTTTTCCTTTCCCACCTTTGATTTCTTTCTTTTATTTTTAAAAAGATTTTATTTATTTATTTTTAGAGAGGGGGGAAAGGAGGGAGAGAAACATCAACATGTGGTTGCCTCTCACGTGCCCCCTACTGGGGACCTGGCCCACAACCCAGGCACATGCCCTGACTGGGACTCGAACCTGTGACCCTTTGGCTCACAGGCCAGCGCTCAGTCCACTGAGCTGCGCCAGCCAGGGCTGGATGCCTTTGATTTCTTTTTCTTTGTTTTAATTTTTAAAATAAAGTTTTATTTATTTTTACAGAAGGGGAAGGGAGGGAGAAAGGGAGGGAGTGAAACGTCGATGTGAGAGGGAAGCGTCACTTCTGGTCCGCGCCTTGACTGAGGCCTGAGTGTGCTGCCCAGGCATGCGCCCTGACTGGGGATTGAACCGGCGACCTTTCAGTTCGCAGGAAAACCCCAACCCGCTGAGCCACACTGGTCAGGGCTGACTTCCGTTTCTTGCTGAATACCCCGGCTGGAACCTCCAGTGTAGGTCAAATAGAAGAGCTTTATCTAGACAAGAGAGCAGGCGCCCTTGTCCTGTTAAGGGATGGTCGCTGGCACGGATCTGGCACCAAAAGGAATTCCCAGTTTGGGTTGTGGTGAAGGAGGAAACTTCATCCAGTGCAAACAGCTCAGTGATGAAGCAGCACAGCCATGCAGCAGCCCGGCTCTGCTCTGCTCGCCCCGTGCTGGCAAGATGTCTTCTTTGGCATTTCCGCTCCGGTTGTGGGAAATGCAGTCAGCAGTCTGCTGTGGGAAGGGAAAGTGCCCTCCCGAGCCACAGGGCAGCTGGCTCATAGGGACAGAAACCCCCTCTCCGGGTCCCAGACGGATCTGTCCTTGTGCAGATGAGGACTCCAAATCCTCACCGTTTGATTGGTCCAAAAGGCACTGTCATGATTGGTCAGCATGGAGCCACGAGATTGGTCAGTGAGATGCTGATGGGGCTATGCTGCACAGCTCCGACTGGATGGAGGAAGCCTCATTCTTTTGGGGAAAGTTCCATTGGCTGGAGCAGGATCCCAGGAACCCTACTCTAAGGGCTGCTCTTACGCCAGCAGCCAGGGGCAGGCAGGTGGTCCCTGCAGGCTCCTCCCTGTCCTGCGGTTTGGGTGAGAGGCCCCCGGGCAGGAACGGCTCCTTTTCAGCCACCAGTTAAGGCACCAGGAGCCCCTCTTGGTAGGCCCCTTCTTTCTCGGGGTGCACAGCGCTACCCCAGACCTGGGGGCGAAAGCACCCAGTCTTCCCTCAGTGAGCGTGGGGTTCTAGTGTTGGTTTGTTACGTCCGGGCAAGTGCCTTTGGGGTGGGCGGTGATTTTAATTCCGTCTTGTTTGGGAACTAAAAGGGATCAAAGACAGCAGAGCTACCTGACCACTAACACAGCTATAAAAAGAAAGTCCATAAAAACAAGAGTTTAAGCTCTCTCGGCCATGTCCATGTTCCCGGCCCTCACGTCGCTGGAACCGCAGCTGCGGTTGGTGTCTGTGCGGTGGTGTCCTGGTGTCCCTGGCGCTCGGCCCACACCAGGGCGTCTGAGCCGACTTCCCGACTTGGGGAATTTAAGCTGTGTACCACAGCTCTATTTAGGGGATCGGTTGCATTGCATTTTCCATTCCTTTTTGTTTAAAAATCATACAAAATGTTGTCAAGGCTGGTTTTGGTGGAGGAGGGTCATTATGGCTGGTTCTGCTAAGTTCTCATCTTTGTGGTCTGGGGAACAGTGGGGTGCAGAAGCCAGAGGAATGTGCAGAGACCAGGGAGGTGCCGCCAGCCTCCGCGGAGCAGCGCTGGGTGTCCCTGGCACGGAGCGGGAGACGGAGACGGAGACGGACAGGCTCCTGACCCTGGTGCTGGGGGCGGGGGGGGGGGTGTGTGTGTGAGAGGCTGGCTTGGCTCGCAGCGGGGTTAGCTGGTCCCACTCTGCCGTGGGGGGGGGGGCAGTGTGCACCCCTGGGGCCACGGAGAGTTTCCCAAATGTAAAGGAAGGAGGCGATGCTGGCAGTTTTGTGTCTCCCGGTTTTGCAGTTCCGTTGTTCAGAAGCAGCTTTGGGAAGACCAGCACACTCGCCCACGGCAGCCCCCACGTGGCTCCCGTCCCCCTGCTGCTCGTTCTCGGCCTGTTTGACGGAAATCGGCTGTCACTCTCGCTCACCAGCTCTCACACGGCCACCTCCCCTTCTTCCTCAGTTTCCCTTCAGAGCCTCCTTCAGGCAGGGAGCTCACAGGGGTGGGCTGGGACGCAGGCCCCTCAGGGGGACACCTGGGCTGCGCGGGGCTGGAGGAGGGGCCTCTGCTGGCAGACGAGGCACCTCGGCATTTGGACACACGTCAGCTTCAGCGCTGCGCCCCGCAGAGAAGGTCAAGCTGGGGCAGCGGGCTTGGAAAGGCGTCCGTGGGCGTCTGTCTCGCCCACACAACGACGGCAACTTTCTAAGGAGGCGATCCCGGCGTCGGTGAGCTGCGTGAGTGTGCTGGGCTGTGGGGTGGCTGGTGCAGCCCAGACTTGGCCCAGATGCTTCAAGGGGGGATGCCGTACCTGTGGCTGCAGGAGGGTCTTCAGTGCCTGGGCAACCCCCTGCTTCCAGCCTCAGTTTCCCTGCCAGTGGGGGAAGGGTGCAGCCAGTGCAGGTACGTGGGATTCTGCTGCGGGGCAGGTGCCGGCATCCTGCTGTCCAGCTCAGGGATGGCTGCACGGTCCCACCTGTCCAGCAAGGCCCTGCACCACCTGACACAGGGAGGGACAGGGCCGGCGGCCCCCACCAAGCAGGATGCGGAGCAAGGCCAGGCCTCCTCTCAGCACCTGCGGGGCCCGGGGCCCAGGGTCCGACCCCGGGTTGGGGACTCTGCGGGAGAAGGGTCCAGGCATCTCCATGGGAATTCTGTGTCCCCGATGGGAGGTGCTGGGCTGTGCCCCACCCCCACCCCTGCTGGCCAGCTCGTGTGCAGACCCTGTCTTCACCCGGTGCTGGCTGTCCAGTTTCAGCCCGGCCTTACGACAGCTGAGCCTGCAGGTGCTCCCGCTGCCGGTAACATGGGTATGGCGGGTGTCTTGCCGCTCCCCTGGCGTCCTGAGCACCTCGGGGTGTTTGCCTTTACCCCACCCATGGGATGCCAGGAATGCCCCTCGTCCTGACAACCACAAACATCTCGGTGGTTACCACCTGTGCCCTGGGGGTTGGGAGCCTCAGGGTCAGTCATGGCTACTCCCTGGGCTGCAGGCTGAGGCTGGCCTCCCCAGGAAGGCCGCCCCGGGGTCTTGGGTGTGTGGGGTGCACGGCAGTGATGGGCAGGAGCTGGACCAGGCCTGATCCTTACAGTGTGACAAGCACCCACCACTGGTGTGATAGAGACAAGTCAGTTTAAAACCGATGGTCCTTCTGGAAACTTCCAGGGCAGCTGCAGGCCCTAGCCATTGGGTGGTTCCCAGCCCTGCTGCGGTCAGCGTCACCAGGCCTGGGAAGAACAGGGGTGCTGCGTCCTGGGCTCCACCCGGAGCCTGGTCGGATCGGGCTGGGGAGTGCCCGGGGCAGCTGGGCACGTGGCTCAGGGTCTCCTCGCTCTCAGGATGGCCGAGAACCCATGCAGGGTGAGTCCACTCCTCCAGGCACAGAGCCAAGAGCTTCCCCATGGGCCACGCTGCTCATCCCTGCCTGCTGTCACCCAGCTGTCACCGCCGCACCCTGCCTGAAACTGTGGTCAGCAGGGCTGCCAGGACTGAACCCCTGGAGCAGGGCACACGGCTGCCTGCAGCCCCCCTCTGTGGAGCGCTGGACTTTCGCCGCGGCCGGAGGCACAGTGGGGCTGCGGGCAGACCTCCGCCTCCAGCGAGGCAGCTGCCCAGGCGTGGGGGAGCCTGCGGGACGGGGCGGGGCTGAAGCCACAGCCCTCGGGATTGCGGTGCTGAGCTGCCGGTGCACCCACACCTCCCAGAGCCCCTGCTCTCCGAGGCTGGTGGTGACAGAACACGGCCCTGTCGGGAGGGGAATGTTCTCCCCTGCCGGCTCCGGGGCCTGCCAGCCTGGCTGCCGGGGGTGCCCTGCGCCCTGGCCTCGCTGTGTCTGAGGCTGCCTCGCTGAGTGAGTGACACCTGGGTGACTCTGGCTCCCAGGATGACTGAGTAAAAATGTCCCCCTGTGGTAAAAAAATGTGACTGCAAACATCTTCCAGGCAGGCAAGGGGGCCACGCCTCGTGGGCCCGGCCCTGGGCACAATGCCGGGAGGTTTGGCGAGGAGTGCCCCCACGTGGGCTCGAGGCGGGAACCCTGAGTTCCGATTGGTGCTTTGCTCTCAGCCTCCCTCTGTGGCTTCTGCAAAAGTGCAGGGAATTGGAGGGTAGCTCTCTTCTGCCCTGGGCTCGGCGTGCCACCGCCCCACCGCAGCCCAGGTCGGCCCCTCCCACTGCTTCCGGGGCCTGGCGTGAAACCGTGGGCTGTTCTGGAGTCGCCGTGGTCCTGTATGGTGGGGGGGCTCGGGGAAGGACATTCAGGGGTCACCCTGGAGGCTCTTGGTGTCCCTTAGCCCACTCGTCTTTGGCCCACGCCCCTCCTGAGCGGCAGGGGCCCCACATGCCCGTCGCCAGGGCGGAGCCTCTGTTGCCCTCATCTGCTGCCTGGGTCGTCTGCCGTGTGTGCCGTGGAGATGGAGACGCTCTCTGGTTTCCCAGAAGAACTGTGATGAGAGGTTTGTGCTGAAGGTGATGCCCCTTCAAGCTCAGTGCCCCACCTGCCCAGCCCCTTGGGAATCACTGTCCTGGGCTGGCCCAGCCTGAGTGCCACCCACGACCAGGGAGTGTGCAGCCAGGGCTGCCGGCCGGCCAGCAGGGCCCGTGTGGGGTTCTCCCAGCAGGTCCCGCGGGCTCTCAGCCTCTGGGCTCCCTCTGCATCCTGGACTGCAGAGGGCTCTGGGGAAGGCTCCCGCCGTGAGTGCCGCTGGGGGTACGGGCGGGGCTGGGAGCTTGGGGCTGGGGGCCTGGGGGCTGGGGTCCTGGGGCTGCGCTCAGAAGCTCAGGGAGGACTTGGCCCCAAAGGCACTGAGTGCAGTGTCCCAGTCGGAGGCAGAAGTTTCTGCCCTTGTCCCTGGTGGTCGGGCCCTTGGGAGCCACCCTCTGATGGGGCGGAGGTTTTTTTTTTTCTTGTTTTCTTTTTATTTAATTATTTTTAGAGAGAGGGGGAGAGAGAAAGAGAGGGAAGAGAAACATCAGTGTGTGGTTGCCTTTCCCATGGCCCACACTGGGGACCTGCAACCCAGACCTGTGCCCTGACTGGGAATCGAACCGGCAACCCTATGTTTCGCAGCCCACGCTCAATCCACTGAGCCACGCCAGCCAGGACATGGGGGTGGAGTTTTTACTGAGAATGCCTTTTAGCTGATGGCTGTCGTCAGATGTAACTCACAGGTCCCTACCACTCTGCTGTCGTCCCCAGCGGTGACTGCGCTGGACTCTCCCTAGTGGTCCCAGCTGTGTCACAGTCGTGTGGCTGCTGGGCCTCCCCAGGCCGAGGCCCACAGAGCCGATGTCCGCAGCAGCTGCTGGCTTTGCTGTTCGGGGCCGTGGGGGGCGGTTTGCTTTCCATTGTGAAGGGAGCAGGAGACACACTTCGTACTCGGGTGACGGGCTTGGAAAAGCATGTTCTGAGTTCAGACTCGTCATGGGGCAGGTCCGTCATTCTCGTCTCGGCGTGCGTGTGCGCTCTTCCAGGCGGGAAGTCAGGGATGCAGGTCACAAAGCACCGGTGCACGTCCTGTGGGGCTGGGCGTTTCGCTGCCCCGCCCCCACGGCCGCCACTGCCTCGAGTTCTGAGTGCCTCTCCATCACTGATACTTTCCAGTTAAGCCTGAATCCCGACAGGTTCACGAAGTGTCCACTCGCCCCCCACCCTTTGACCTCCTCCCAACTTCCTCCCTCCTCACGACTCCTCCCTCCTGCACGCCTGGGCCAGCCTCCCACAGACCCTGGGTGCAAACCCACAAGCCTCCCTCTCCTTCCAGAGCGCCCCCTCCAGGAAGCCCCTGGGACTGACTGTCCTCTTGGCAGAGGGCCTCGCAGCGGCTGGGGGCTGGGGGGGCAGCGGGGTCACCGCCGCTGGAGGAGCGGGCAGGGAACGTCCCGCCCTGGTCCTGCGGGTCGGCTCCGAGCCCCGTGGCCGCACCGCGGGGAGAGCCCGTCAGGAGCAGCATGCCCTTGGCGGCGTGGCAGCCAAGCTCTGCCCCGACACAGGAAGGGCGAGTCGACTGTGACGGCGAGCGCGGTGCTGGGGCCGGAGTGGTGCCCACAGTCCACGCGGGGAAGCCCCGGCGCCAGGGCGAGGGTCCGTCGGGGCATTAGGGTTAAAACAGGCACAGGCAGGGCCGGGTCCTCACACGGAGGGAAGAGCCTGTCGCTGGCTCGCGCGGCGAGGACCCAGGCCAGGACGTGGCGTTGCCGACCTGGCCGCCACTGGGGCCTGAGCGCAGGCTCAGCCTCTGCAGCCCCACTGGGCGATGGTCTGCCTTTCCAGCCGCTGCCTGTGCCGCCCGCCTGTGCCACCCACCTGTGCCGCCTCGCTGCAGCAGCTGGAGGTGACTCGTTGGCTCCCACTTCCACCACCAGACGGCCCCCGAGCTGTTGTTCTGCGTGTTACTGCGTGTGGGGGGGGATTTTGATGGTTAGTTTCATGTGTCAGCCTGTCTGTCCCCAAGGGTGCCTGTTCGATGGCCGAGACATCACTTGTCGGTGTGGGGATGGTGCTTTCAGGGGAGGTGGCATCCCAGTCAGCAGACCGAGTCACGCAGACGGTGGGGGCCGTCCAGCCCACTGAGGGCTGCAGGCAGCCCAGGTGCAGGGGCTGAGCGTCGGTCACCTCCGGCTCACGCCCGGAGCTCCTGGGCTTCCAGCTCTCGAGCGGCTCTCTGGGGGCCTCCCGGTCTGCACGCCTGCCCAAGCTGCTCCTGGGACAAAACTTTCACGTGTGTGTGTGTACCTGTCCCGTCCATTCCGTGTGTCCAGAGAAACTGGACAGAAACACGTGTGTCTTGGCTGCACGGGACAGTTGGGGGACTGGCCCTGGGCAGCCTTTCGGGCGGGGCAGGGCCACCGGGGCTGTTCCTTCTGTGTTGCCTGTTGGTCCATTGGACCCACCGTCTTCGAGTTCTGCTCCCAGCAGCCGGACTCCAGCACTGTCTCTCTCCCCGTGGGGTGGACCGGTGACGAGCAAGCAGAGGCAATGTGAGTTTCCCAACGGCATTTTCACCATGACAGAGGGGCGCTTGCCTTTTGAGGGTCCCCTCCTGTGCCCAGCACAGCACCAGGTCTCCTGTCACCCAGCATTAGTGGCGTGCAGCCTCAGTGTCCCCATCTGCTGAAGGGAGGCGTCATCGACCTCAGGGCCACCGGGGCCAGGAGGAGAGGGGCGGGCGGCCCGGCCTGGGTCCCACTTCCAGGACCGGCAAGCGCAGCTGTCGGGCCCTCAGGCCCTTGGGGGGGGGTGCCCTGCTCCGCCCGCCTGTGGACTGGGGGTGGGGGTGCTGGGTGGAGGGTGGGCGCTAGGGTGCTGCTCAGCACCCAGAGCAGGTTGGAGAGGGGAGGCTGGGTGGCGAACTCGGCGCAGGGCTGGCGTTTGCCGGCGTCTGTGCGTTTCGTGCTCAGGAACATTGCCTCGGCCGACGGCCCGCTCCTCCCGGCGCCCTGAAGCCGTGAAGCCGAGAGCAGCACATTCCCAGACCCTCACCGCCTGCACCCCGGCCGTGAGTGGAGGCACCGGGGCGGGGCGGGCACGTGCCGCCCTGGGAGCCTGCTGTGAGCGGTGCTCATTGGGGCAGGAGGGGCCTGCGGGGCAAGGAGACAGTTTGAGGCTTCGGGACAGAGTCTGGCGCGGAGGAGACTGCGAGGGGTCGTGGGTCCCTTCGTGAACGTGCCACACGTTGTCTTTTGACTTGTGTGGTGGCCTTTGACGGTGTTGACATTTCCGGAGCCGAGGCCTTGTCCTGACTTGCTCCGATCTGGTGGGGCGGCCCTTCCAGAAGGTTCCCGTGTGTCTGCGTGTTCGCTCAGGCGTGGGGAGCGCCCCTGCCCGGGACAAGTTGAGACTGGAGCTGGCCTCGCAGCGGCGGGTGGAGGGCGGACGTCCAGTCAGTCGCCGTGGGAGCGCTCAGGCCCCCCTGCGTGCGCATCACAGCCGGGGCGAGCAGCAGCACCCCTTTACTTCCACACCGTTCCTGCCTGGAAGGGAGCCAGCATCCACTAACTGGCCCACTTCCTGTGGTGCCTGGCCCTGACGATTCCCCGGGGACCTGGTCGGATGGGCTCCCGCGGCCCATCCTGTGGCCCTGACTGACGCCAAGTTTGGCTGCTCAGGAAGCTCTTCCCGCTCTGGTCCTGGGCAGGCAGGACGGCAGTGGAGGGTGCAGGGCCAGCCCGGCCGGCCAAGGGGGTGGCCGTGCAGCCCGCAGCCCGCAGCCCAGCCGTCCTCCCTCCCAGGGAATGCGACCGCTCTCCGCCCTGCGCCAGGGTCCCTGCTCCAAGAGTGAAGCGCAGGGGTGGAGCCCCCGCCTCGGCCCGTGCATCCTGTCATCCCGCAGGGTGCCTGCGGGCTCGGGGTGTTGAGTCTGCGGAGTGCCAGCCCGGTGCTCACGGTGTGACGGCCGCTGTGTGGACGGCGCTTTCTCACGGCCCTTCCTGTCGCCGCCGTCACGCTGATGTGTGGGTGCGCGCTCCGTGCAGGCGGCTGCGGTGGCTGCACGGTGACACCCTTGCCCGATGACCTCGCCACAGCTGACACTGCGAGCCCCCGCGACGCCCCCCCCTCCACCAGCCTCGCTGCGGTGCGTGAGATGGGCAGGGGCCTCAGAGCTGGCGAGAGCGGAATCCGGGCCGATCGGGGTGGGGGGCGGGGATGGGGGGGCCGCGGGTCTTTGAAAGGGTCTCGGGGAAGAACCTCCGCGGAGCGAGCGTTCCTCGCGGGCAGGCAGCGTGACGGCGCTCTCGCCTGGCACCTGAGTCCACCGCTGCGGCGCGCGCCTGGCCCTGGGCCGCGGCAAGGTCGCCGGCCGTGTCGCACGGAGGGTTTCCGAGCGGCCCTTTCCTGGGTCGCGGGAGCCCACGGGGCCGAGCCTGCGCGCGGGGTCCTGCTCTGGCGCGGTCTCCTGCTGACGCGGGACCTGGGGGCGGAGCCGGGAACGTCACTCACCGTCAGTGGGGAGGGGGCGGGTGGGCACCTCCCCAGACGACGCGTCCTGCCCTGGTAGTAGTGCACTTCGGGGAGAACACGAGACTTCAGCGGTCGCTGGGTAAAGCAGCTGTGTCGATCTATGTGGTTTCGTAAAAACGCGTTTTCGGAGCCCAGGTTGGAACCCTAGGAATGAGGCACGCTGTAGAGGGAACTTTTGTCCTAGGGCGGCTGGGAACTTCTGACTGACAGGGCCCACACTCGGGGCTTCCTGTGTGGAGGGGGCGGGGCATCCGGCGCGGGCGCGGGCGCAGGCGGCCCGGTCAGCCGCCTTCTTCCAGCGCCCCGCCCCCCAGCAGGCCTGCCCGCCTGCGCACCTCACCGGAGCCCGCGTGGCCCGGCCAGGGGAGCGGCTGGAGTCACAGTCACTGCCCCCCTCGGAGCCGCCGACCCTGACAGACACCTGGACCTGCTCACCTGTGAGTTTCGGCAGCTGGTTTCCAACGTATGGAATGTCGTTAACCTTCGTCACCAGCTCAGACTCGCGGGCGGTGGAGGCGCAGCCTGGCCCACCCGCAGCGCCACCACCCAGACCTGGGTCGCAGGGCGGGGGAGGCATCGCCCATGCATACAGCAGGACCGCCCAGGTCCCGAGCCCACGGTCCTGCTCAGCACTTTCGGGGTCCCTCCCCCTCCTCCCACCTGCTGAGCGTTTCCTCCTGCCACAGCCGAGCCTGGAGGTGCAGCCCCCATCCTGCAGGGGGGTTGCGATTCGCCCCTGGGTGTGCGAGGCCCCGACATGCGTCCTCTCTGAGGGTCCGAAGAGGCCCAGGGCCCGATGGTCAGCTCTGCTGTGGAAGCGACATTCAGGCAGGACAGCGGGGACCAGCAGTGTGGACCCCACAGATATGCTGAAATGAGAGCTCTAAGCTATTTTCCTCTAACTTTAAAAAAAATTGATTTTAGAGAGAGGAGAAGGGAGGGAGGAGTGGAGGGAAACATCGATGTGAGAGAGAAACCTGGGTTGGCTGCCGTCCACAGGTGCCCCCACAGGGACTGAGCCTGCCATCCAGGCAGGTGTGCGGGCTGGGAGTGCAACGGTGACCTTTCCGTTTGTGGGACGATGGCAGCCAGCCGAGCCCACCCACAGGCTGGGGCTCTGGGGCCTCTCAGACTCGAGGAGAGCATGCAGTGGGGGGGCTCCCTGGAAGTGGGAGGACCCGGACTCCAGGCACGGGACCGGGCGCACTGGCCGTGGTCTGGGCCCGGTGCCCCGGGCGTGTGAGACAGGCCCGGGGCGGGGGGGGGGGGGGCGCCCGCTGAGCTCGGTCCAGGGCTGGGGCAGCAGAGATGGGCCTGCATCTGTGGCAGCAGAAAGACCCTGCTGTCAGCTTCACTGATGTTCTCTGCTCTTCTCAGGTGTTCCGTTTCACTGAATCACGTTTTACCCTCATAATTTCCATTCGGTGTCTCTCTTGGGCTTAGTTTGCTTTTTCTGGGTTTCTGAGGTTGGGGCCTAGAGTGCCGACCTGACTTTCCCTCTCTGGTGCGTGTGCTGCTGCCCAGCCCGCACTGGTCAGCCTGGCGTGCTCGGCCACCAGTCGGGTTCTCACAGGTCAGTGCGGCGTCTTCCTCAGAGATTCCCCCTTTGAGCTGCAGGTTAACTACCTACCAGTGTGTTGGTGGTTTTCTGAGTGTTTGGAGACCTTCCTGTGGTCTCCCTGGTGTCGATTTCTAGTTTGATCTCATGATTCACGTGTGCACAGTGCGTGGTGTCTGTTTTTAAGACTCTGTGGAGGTCGGTTTGCACCATCCAGGACACCGTCTGTCTCGGCTACGTTCCCGGGGGCGTGAACGCGTGTCCCACCGTGTGGCTGCTCCGACGCGTCTGCTGGCTCCTGCTGGTTTGCTGCACTGTTGGGTGTGTCGCTGATTCTCTGCGAACTTGGTCTGTGAGTTGCTGAGAGGAGGGTCGGCATCTCCGCTGTAACTGTGGGTCTCTCTCTTTCTTCAACCTTCTGGGGGTTTTGCTAGTCTTTCCACCTTGTTGGTTTTGCTTCCCGTGACTTTCACATAATTTGCATCATCTGTGGGCTACTGTTTTGTCCTCGTGTGTCCCTCCGTGTCCCTGTTCCCCACAGCCCCTTGGCCTGGAGTCTCCTTTCTCCGATGTCAGCAGCGTGTCTCCTGCTGTGTTTTAATTAATGTTTGTGTGGGTCTGTGGACCGGCCTGGCCGCTCTCCTTCTGCTTGGCTCCTCCTCCCCGCGGGCGGGAGGCGAGCTCCGACCCGAGGGGGCACTGTCCCCACCACATCCAGCGCTTACTCTTCTCACTGCGCTTTCCAAACGGCTTCACGCAAAATTGTGTCTGTGCCTCTCTCTGCCACTAGCTTCTCGGTTTCTTCAGGACAGACTGTCTCTAACTCATGGCTGTGTCCCGGAGGAGCTCGGGGAGCATGTGGGAGCACGCCAGCTGGTCACCCACACTGGAACCAACGGGACAAAGGTGCTGACGGCCATACACGTGCCCAGTGAGCGTGTGGGAGGGTCCACATGCTGTGGGCACGTCTGTGGGGCAGAGCAGAACATGTTCATGGGTCACAAGTATAATTTTTTTTAAAGATTTTATTTATTTATTTTTAGAGGGGGAAGAGAGGGAGAGAGAGAGAGAGAAACATCAATGTGCGATTGCTGGGGGCCATGGCCTGCAACCCAGGCATGTGCCCTGACTGGGAATCGAACCTGCGACACTTTGGTTCGCAGCCCGCTCTCAATCCACTGAGCTACTCCAGTCAGGGCTTACAAGTATAATTTTTTAAAACTCACCTTATTTCGAATGTCCTTCTGGACCTTGCTATATCAACGTGGAATAAAAAATGGTGATGATGTGTTTGGTGGTGTTGCCAGTTCACTGGTCAGTCAGCGGAAGGCTGGTCTGGGGTCCTGGTGCCCGGCCCTCAGCACGCCCAGGTGTGCCGGCATCAGGACATGCAGGCCCGGTGGCCCGACTTCCTGCTCTGCACTGGGTGTTCTTTTGTCTTCGAAGTCCTTTCCTGGGCGGGACGACGTGCCATCCCCACCCCAGAAGCAGTCACAAGCGGCGAGCAAGGCAGGACACGTGTGGGCCTGGGAGGGCGGGTGCCAGGCCTGTCCGTGGAGGGAGGTGTGAAGGCCTTTTCCGAGGGAACCGAGCTGGGGGAACGCCCTCGTTTACACGCGATTGAGGGCGTTCTCCTGGCCGCGCCCACGGTTATTCCCAGTCATTCTCCTCCCGTGTCCGCTTTTCTCCGACCCAGCCGCCCCACCCGTGCCTTCTGCGGCTTGTTGCTTCGACACCGATCCGTCTTTTGTCTCGCAGACGCACGAGGTGAGGCCAGTGGTCCATGGGTGCCGTGCGTGGTTCCCGCTGTGGCTGCTGTGGGGCACCTGCCAGAGCTGGGGGGTGAGGACCCCCGCCCCCTTGTCAAGTTCCCATTAGCGAAGCTCGGAGGCGGCTCCTGCCGCAAACGGGCAGGCCCCAGGATGCAGCGCAGACTCCACGTGCAAAATCGGACCTGCGTGTGCGGCTGCGCCCGGGAGGGGGCGCGGTTCCCGGGTGGCTCCTCCTGCCCAGCGGCCCGGCGTGGACAGCCCTGGTCTCCCGTCCCCACAAACCACCTCCTTCGGCTCCCAGCGCTTTCCTGAAAGAGCCCCCTTCCAAAACAAACACACACAACAACAAAATGACGTAGAATGGAAAAAAGGGGAAGAGACCAAGCAGGCTGTTTTCCTGACTGAGGAGATGCTTGGCTCAGTGTCCCACTGGCGCCTGCCGGGCGGGCGGCCTCTGCTCGCGGCCCTCCGGCCTGTGGGTGGAAACGCCCCTGCTTCTCGCGCGTCCACCTGCAGCCTGTGACTTCGCCGAGTTCATTTACTGGATCTGAAACTCTTTGCGGAGTCTCTAGGATTTTCTACATGTAGGATCGTATCTGAAAATAGAGATGATTTTACTTCCTTTTTTCCAATTTGGAGGCCTTTTCTTTCTTTCCCTTGTCCAACCGCTCCGGCCGGAACATCCAGCGCCGTGGCCAACGGCAGCGGTGAAAGGGGGCCGCCGCTGTCACCGTGCTCCGTGCGTTTTGCGAAATTGCGGTTGTGTTTTCACGCATCTCCACGTGTTTTCTGGTTGCCCTGTGATTTCAGCCCTGTGGTGCACTGGCTGTTTAGTGGTGGGTTGTTTGGTTTCCGCACGTCTGTTAGTTTTCCAGTTTTCTTTGTGGGATTGACGTCTAGCTTTATTCTGTTGCAGTCAGAGAAGATTCTTTGTATGGTGTGTACCCTTCTAAATCTGTGGAGACTTAACTGGAGGCCTGACGCACACGCTACCCCGGAACGTGCGCGCACTCCACCCCGAACGTGCGCGCACTCTAGAGCGAACTCTCACCCGGAACGTGCTCACGCTCTTCCGGAACGTGCTCGCACTCTCCCCCGGAACGTGCGCGCACTCTACACATACGCGCACGCGAGGCAGCTCGGCGAGCCACTGTGGGAGCTGAGTGCGCGCCTGTTGGGGGTCGGTGGGTCATCATGCCAAGTGTTCCGTGTCCTCACCGACCTTCTCTCCGCTTGTTCGCGATGCAGATTCTGCGAGGCGTCTGCTGAAGTCCAGTCGCTGTTACAGAACTCTCTTCCTTCCGTTTTATCGGCGTTGGCTTTCTGTATTTTGAGGATCTGTCATTAGGTGTATAAATGTTTGTAATTGTTACATTTTCTTGCTCTGTTGAACCTTTTGTTAATGTGCAGTGTCCTCCCCTGCCTTGCGTGTTTTTCATTTCAAATCGACTTTGTCTGGAGTCAGTGTAGCCCCCCTGCTCTCGCCGCCGCCGCCCTCTCCCGCTCAGCCTGCGGCGGCTCGGGATTCCAGGCGGGTCCCTTATGGGCAGCACGTAGTCGGACCACGTGTTTTCATCCATTTACTTCGCCAGTCTCTGTCTTTGATTAGAGAGTTTAATCCATTTACATTTAAAGTAATTACTGATCAAGAGTGGAATTACTTGTCATATTTCCGTTTGTTTTCTATGTCACCTTATAGGTGTTTTGTCCCTCATTTCCTGCATTTGTCTTCTTTTGTGTTTAGTTAATATTTTGGAGTAAAATATCTAATTTCCTTTCTTCTTTTCATGTCTGTTCTATAGCTGTTTTCTTTGTGATTGCCACGTAGAGTACATTTATCCTTCTAAAGTCAGAACATTCTGATCTCAGTGTACAGCTGTTTAACTTCAGCACAGACAAAAACCCTGCTCCTTTACAGTTCTAAGTGCATTCTAAGTACTTTGGGTTGTTGATGTCACAAAACCCACATCTGTATACACGTGTGCCCCCAAACATAAACTAAAACAATTCTTGTAAATGCTTTAGTCTTTTAAATATAGAAAACAAGATTTGATGTTACAAACCAAAGCAACAATAATACTAGGTTGTTAAAATTTTATAATTATTTTTTTCCTTTAAATTTTCCTTTCAGTGTATTAGTCTCTTAAGTCATGGAGAATCAACAAGTGCAGTTTCTGGCCCTTGCTGTAATAATGCTAGCGTTTGTAACTGCACAGGTACTCACCTTTGCTGAGATCGCATTTCTCCACAAGTCTTCGAGGTCCTGTCTGGGGTCCCTTCCTGGCGCCCACAGGACACTCTGCAGCGTTTCTTGGGGTGTGGGTCTTGCGCTCACAAACTCTTCAGCTTGTGTTTGTCCGGGAATATCTAGATTCCTCCCTCACGGTTTTGCTGGATATAACATTCTCGGTTGACAGTTCTTTTCCTTCAATGATACTTTATACAGGCCCACTGCCCCCCGCCCTCGAAGTTCCTGATGAGAAACACGCAGCTCGTCTCCCTGAGCCCCCCACCCCCGTATGCCATGGCCGTCTTCTCTCTTGCTGCTCTCAAGGGTCGCTCTTGTCTTTGTGTTCTGAAGTTTTTATTGTACGGTGCTTCGGTTCTGGTCCCTCTGACTTCACCTTACTCACGGTTTGTTGAGCTTCTTGGGTGTTTACATTCAAGCATTTCATCAAATTTGGCGAATTTCAGGCACTGTTTCTTCAAATGTTCTGTCCACCCCGTTCTCTCCATCTGGAACTCCCGTGATGTGCACGCTGGTTGTGCTAACCTAAACACAAAAGGCCTTTCAGAAAGAGAAGCAACACGCGTGTATGTGAGATCAGTAGGGCTGGCTGTTCAGGAAGCACGGATTCAGGCAGAAGCCCAGTAGTGTTCCGGTCAGGAAACCAGGGCAGGGGGTGTTTGTGAGAGGGGAGGGCTGACTGTATCCTGGGAGGAGGGTGTTTCTGTTGGTGCCGATGACAAGGCACAGTGACCCCAGTTCTGAGTAACGTTTCCAGTTTTCAGTCTGGCCGTCATCCGTCTAGTGTCCGAACGACTGTTCTCTTGTTATGTTTGCAGTTTTCAGGGGCTCGAGTCTGCTGGGGCCCCGCCCGTCCCGTGGTCCTGATCAAACATCCAAAAGTTCGAGACCTGAGACGCGCAAGCTGGTCCCTCTGGGCGGGCAGCTGGGCTCCACGTTAAAGGGGCGCCGTTTGTGTTATGATTTACGGTGTGCTTTGTGGGGTCCTACAGGTCCTGAGGGCTGCTCATTCACTAATCTTCATTTTTTAAAAAAGATTTTACTTCCCTGGCTGGCATAGCTCAGTGGATTGAGCGCAGGCTGGGAACCAAAGTGTCACAGGTTCGATTCCCAGTCAGGGCACATGCCTGGGTTGCAGGCCATGACCCCCAGCAACTGCACATTGACGTTTCTCCCTCTCTCTCTTTCTCACTCCCTTCCCTCTCTAGAAATAAATAAATAAAATCTTAAAAAAAAAGATTTTACTGATTTTTAGTGAGAGGGGAAGGGAGGGAGAACAAGAGGGTGAGGGACATTGACTGGTTGCCTCTTGTACGCACCCCGACCGGGACGATTCCACAACCCAGGCAAGTGCCCTGACCAGGGATCAAACTGTTGACCTTTTGCTTTGCAGGATGACACCCAGCCCACTGAGCCACACTGGTCAGGGCTCAGTTTTCTTGTTTTGACTTCTCAGTAACAATAATTTACATTGCGCTATCTATCGTGACTTTGTCGATTCCTTGTTTTTGTGTGTTCAGAGCGACATCTGAATCCCCCTGGTGAATTTTTCATGTCAGTTGTTGTACCTTTGAGCTCCAGAATTTCTGTTTGGTTTCCTCTCAGGTTTTCTATCCCTTATTGATATTTTCATTTTATTCACACATTGCTTTCTTGTCTTTTCAGAGACAGTTTCTGTGTTGTTTTTTTTTCCTGTTGAATGAGCCGTACTTTCCTGTTGCTTTGAATTTCTTGTTGTTTTTTTTTGTTGTTGTTTTTGCTGTTGTTTTTAGTGGAACACTGGACATTTGTATCTATTTAACTTAAGTATGGAAATCAGAATCTACCCCTTCCCCAGGGTGTGTGGGGTTTTTTGTCATTTAAAAACACTTTTTGTAGGGTTCACTTTGTGCCTAGAATCAGCCTGAGGTGTGAACGTAATGTCTCTTCAGGTCTTTTCTGAGCCATTCCCTGCGGAAGGGTGGTCACTTTCTGATTGTCCTCTGCGTGCAGTTGTTTTTGAATGTTCTAGTCTCTCACGTCCGGCTCCTGCACACTCTCCCTTTAAATTTCCTGGAAGCCACGTAAGCCACCAGGCAGGAGCCTGCTGCGGGGCTGGGGCAGGGGGTGGGCAGCCACAACCCTGCCCTCCTCTTGGCCCTCCTCTCCTTCACCAGCAGCAGCAGTCAGCGCCCGGCATCGACCCCAGTGTCTGGAGGACAGACTCTGCTGGCCTCCGCTGGCCTCCGCTGGCTCCCACCCCCACGAGCTACACAGTGACTGGAGGTGAACGGAGACTGGAGGTGACTGGAGCTGCACAGCGGCCTGCCGGGGCTGGGGTGGAGGTCGTGCTGCCATGGCACCAGTGGGGGATGTGCTAAAACTGACCACGGTTAGATGCAGCTCTTCTTCCTGGCGCTGCAAGCCTTCAGCGAGACTCCAGGGTCCCAACTAGTGACTCGGGTCGATCTCACCCTGCAGCCGCCCTGCTGAGGGGGAGGCCTGGTGCGTCCTCAGCACCATCTTCCAGGGGCCCGGCCGGCCCTCATCACCCTCCTGTCCCGTGTCCATGGTCTTCCTCCGGGGGCCTGCTCTCGGCCTTCTCACCTTCCCTCATTTCATTGGCTGCTGTGGGTCAGTTTGGAGATGTGTAGATGGTTAATTGCGCTTGAACCCGGCCTCAAACATTTGCCTGGTGAGCACTGTGGGGCCAGCTCAGCGGGCACCAGGGTGGCTGTGCCCATGGCATCCTGGGGGCTGTTTGACACTTAACAGAACGGGGAGTGCGACGAGGGTGACAAGTGAACAGGCGGTTCCACTCTGAGGCGTGTGTGCGAGATGTGTGTGCAGTTAGTTCCCTGCGGCCGGCGAGTGGGGGGAGCGGCTGAACGGCGAGCAGCAGCCGCAGACGGAGCCGAGCTACAAGGCAGGACGCCGGGGCTCCAGGTGTCCCCGTGCGGTTAGACTGCGCTTTGTCCTTGCGCGTCCCCTGTTCTGACTGTCCCCTCTGCTCTTCCAGAGGAGGCGGAGCACGGCCTGGCCACCGGCTCGCTGTCGCGGCGCAGGAAGGCCCTGGCGCTGCGGGAGGAGGGACCCCGCCGGCGCCCGCACCTGCACATCGGGCTCCCGCACGACTTCCGCCCCGTGTCCTCCATCATCGACGTGGACATCCTGCCCGAGACGCACCGGCGCGTGAGGCTGTACCGGCACGGCTGCCAGAAGCCGCTGGGCTTCTACATCCGCGACGGCGCGAGCGTGCGGGTGGCGCCGCAGGGCCTGGAGAAGGTGCCCGGCATCTTCATCTCGCGCCTGGTGCCCGGCGGCCTGGCCGAGAGCACCGGGCTGCTGGCCGTGGACGACGAGGTGCTGGAGGTGAACGGCATCGAGGTGGCGGGCAAGACCCTGGACCAGGTTACGGACATGATGATCGCCAACAGCCACAACCTCATCGTCACGGTCAAGCCGGCCAACCAGCGCAACAACGTGCTGCGCGGCGGCCGCGCGTCCGGCAGCTCCGGCCGCTCCTCGGACAGCGTGGCCAGCCGCCACAGCCTGCCGGCGCCCGCGCCGCTCGGCCTGCACCCCGACGACATGGAGAGCGACGAGGAGCCTGACGTGGTGCTCGAGGGCGCCCTGGAGCCCCGGCCGCTCCCACGGCCGCCCGGCAGCCTCACCCGCGTCAACGGCGCGGGCCCAGCATCTGGACTGTCCGGCCTGGGGCGCGAGGGCAGCGTCCTCAGGCTGCTCAGCTCGCTGCGCTCCGACCCCCGCCACAGCCTGGCGCTGCCCCCGGGCGGGGTGGAGGAACACGGCCCGGCCGTGACCCTGTAGCGGGGCGGCGCCCCGCAGCGCCCCGGCCTGGCCTCCGCCTCCGCCGGGAGCCCACTTCCCAAATGTGCACTCTCATTTTAAAATAAGAAAATAATTGTATGTGTGACCCTTCCTTCTGTGTTTTTATTTATCCCTCCCCTTTCTTCCGCAACCCTACCCTTTGTTTCAACTTGAGGACAGAAAGTAACAATGCAGTCTATTTTTATAAATGTCTCCACAAACAAAAAGGGCACGCGCGTGCGCTCCAGGCCGGTACAGGTCCAGGGCTAATTTTTAAATTTCAAAAACTTTATTTTTTAAAAGAAGCTTTAAAATTACTTTTTAAAAGGACACATTCATGTCTTTAACTGCAGCCAGGCAAACACGCGCTGCTTGTCGGCGCCGAGTCTCCTCCGCCCCGCACGGACCCTGCGTCCCGGCCGACGCCGCGCGGAGGGTTCGGACTGGTTTCCGAGGACAGATGCGCCCGCACCTGCGACAGGTGTGACTGCGGAAGACGAACCTCCCCGGCTTTCGTTGTTCGAGGTGCTCTTTCAAATAGCCAAGAGGGCGCTGAGCTCCCAGACCTCGTGGGGAGAGAGAGCGCCCCTGGGTGGTCCTGCCGCGGGACCGCGGCCCAGGGCCAGCGGGTGGGCGGCGGGGACGCGGCGCGCTGCCCCGGTGCCGGTGCCGGTTGGGGTGAAAGCCGGTGTTGACTCGGAGACAAAAGCCAGCCCTTCCCACGGCTTCGTGGACTCTGAGCGCCACTCGTCAGACGTGTTTGCAGGACTTCGAAAGCTCGGACTTTTGGGCATATAGGTTCTCTTTTAAATGACAAGTCACACACAGCGTAGTGGTTTCTAACATGGATTAAATTCGCTGTCACTTCACTTTGGTCTTCTAGCAATATTTACATATTTAGTAATTTTGAATGTTTACTCATGTTTATACCAATGAAATTTTATATGAAGTGCATATTCTGTTTGAATCCGATGTTGAGGAGAAAATGTTACAGTTATATTTTCAGAACTAAACTTTGACCAAAAAAACTTTCGTATGAGCACAGGTAAAAGTATTTTTCTAGATGCCCTTTCAGTGCGGCAGCTTCTCCTGTGGCCCAGCACCCCCTGCTGGTGGGCGGCATAATTGTCCTGCCTTCGTGGATGTCGGGCTGATAACAGAAGGAAAACTGTATCTCACTGTTGCCATTTTTCCTGAATTTGTTAAGCGAGAAGCATGTTATTTTTCTTTTGTGCAGAAACTATTTATTGTTCAGAAATAGCTTTGACGGAGGAGTTGTTTCCTGTGCCTAGGTTTGACTTTTTATTTGAATGCCAGGCTCTCTGTCCGTGTTGCTCCTAGGCACAGGGCAGACCAAAGACCCTCCCCCGCGAGGGCCGAGTGGGGGCGCTGTCGCTTCCAGACGCGCCCCACGGAACTGCGCGCCTGTGGTTTGGTGCGCCAGCAGCCCCACGTTTTTCTTTCCTTTTTCTTTTTTACTATGACAAGTAGTATATAACCAAAAATGTAATGCTAATTTACTACCACAAAGGAAATGTTCTTTTACTGTTACTGATGGTTCATGAGTATCTTGTCGAACAACTGGGTCTGTTACCAAGAAGGGAAGTTATATTTCTTACCATATTTTAAGTTTTTAAGCAAATGTGAATGTTTTTTCTAAAGAAAAGAAGAGGCTTACTCAAATTTGTGCACCACTCACTCGTAATTTTAGGGTTAGAGACTGCTTGGAACAGCCACTTGAGAGTATTTTTCTACCCAGTTCGATCCTTCTGCCATTTTCTTAAACAAGAAGCGATGTTGTATCACATGTCAATGTGTTCTTGGTTTTATATATCAAAGAATAAAAACGTTTGCTTTGCTTTTCACGGTGTTCTCCCCTTGTGTTCTGAACGGCAGAAAGGACGCCAGCGCTGACAGTGAGCAGCGAGGAGCTCCCGGCGCGGGTGGGAGGCCTGGCACGCTCGCCACGTGCCCGGCACGGTCCTGTTCGCTCATTGACCCTCTCACATTTCCCCGGAGGCAGGCACTGTCCTCGTTTTACAGATGAGAAAATGGGCCCAAGCTCAGGTAGTAGATCATTTTAAATTACCCAATTATAGTCATGTTTGGTGAGAGATTGTTGTGTCTTAGGCCCAGAACCTTCTTTTGAAGTCCTGTTGAGAAAGCTGTTCTGAATACTTACTTACTCACAGCTTTTCCGAAATATACTCAGGTTTGCAAAATTTCCATGGACACACTATCATTCTGATATCACTAACTGTGGTGCACAGCCGCCCAGTCCACTTACGGAGGGAATCACCAATGTCACGGCGACTGAGGGAGCACCAGTGATTCTGGGAGAGTCAGGCACACGCAGCCGTGTGAGCCGGAGGCAGCCCTGGCCCAGTTTCAAGTCAGGGAAGCTGCAGCAGCTGGACACTCACCCTCAGAGCCTGATGAGACATCACCGAAGAGACGAGAAGTGCTGGCGAGGACGTGGCGAAAGGGAACCCTGGTGCCCGGTGGGTGGGAATGTCAACCGGTGCGGCCACTGTGGAAAACAAGATTCACAGTCATCAAAAAATTAAAAATAGAAGTACCTTGTGATCCAGGAATTCCACTTCTAGGTATTTAAAAAACCCTCAAAATACTAACTTAAGAAGACATATGCATCCCTATTTCATTGCAGCATTTTTTTTCAATAGGCAAGGCATGGCAACACCCCCAGTGTCTGTCACTGGGGCAATGGATGGAGCTGTGGCGCATCTCTACAACAGAACGTGACTCAGCACTAAGAGAGAATGGCAGATGTGACAGCATGGCTGGATGTGATAAGTAAAGTCAGTCTTCCAGGGGCAGAACTGGCTGTGTGCCTGTGTGTGCAGCGACAGCACATGCGTGCACACACATGTGTGAGAAAGTTGACCCCCAGGACACTTCTCCACCAGGTTCCAGAAGGACCCACCTTCTGGACCCACACCCCTGCCCAGCCCCTGCTCCACCTCCGCACCTCGCAGGGCTGCACTCTGCCCTCCGGGCTGCAGACCCCTCGGTGCCTGCCCCCAGCTTGGGCTTCTCTGTGCCCGAGGTCCTCCTCACCGCACGTGTGGGGACAGTGGCCACGGTGCTGTGCCAGACCCTGCTTCCCTCCCACGCTGCTGCCCACCCCCACGCCCCACACCCACACGGCCCCACAGGTCTGTTCCCGAGTCTGACCGAGAGGGATGGAGAGGGGGGAGACGGGCTGTTGCTGCAGGCACAGACGTCCTGCCGTAGAGTGCCACCAAGTGCATTTCCTCACCAAAGTCGAAGCAGGAGCGTGTCCAATTCTCGACTCCGATTCCCACATTGCCTGGCGGTGTCCTCCCTGGTCCTGCAGGCCAGACTCAGCGCAGCGCGTGGCTGTGGTAGGCTGGGGGCTCCGTCCGTTCCTGCTTCATCCCCAGCGTTAGGCAGAGACTTGCACGGAACGGAGCCCAGAGGGTACATGGAGAATAAATCACGGTGGTGACGTAGTTTCAGGACAGAGGCAGGAGAAAGTGCCGCCAGCAGCCCCGTCTCTGCAGGCAGCTTACAGGGTGGGACGGGCCCAGCAGACAGCCTTACTCAAACTTTCCAGGTGTGGTGATGAGGGTTTTTTCCAACAAACATTAAATATGTGTCAAGACCAGAAACGTTTTCTGCTGCTTTCTGGCTCCTTGACTGTCTGCCCTGCACAGAGTGTCCATCCCCGGCTCCTGGGCAGGGTGGGGAGCCATGGGGTGCCCCCCCCCCAGCTCTGTGAACATCCGGGAGATAGAGCTGCTGTGAAGTGCGTGCCTGCAGCCTTCGTGCTACGGGAAAGGAAGCGGTGCAGGAGGAAGGGTTTCCAGAACAGTTTTACGGGACTGGTTCTGGCAGGAGAACTTGCCCCTGTAAGACACAGTTGTTCGTTTTCTGGCACTCAGTTTTCAGAGGCAGTAAAGACATTTTCATTACTCGTGTGTCCTAGAACTCAGCTGTTGGGGGCGATCAACAGTCAAGCCAAGGGCCTGCTTGCTGCCCCTCGAATGCCAAGCGCTGAAAGGTGCACACAGTCGGGCAGCCCCTTCGGCAAGGACCGTGACGACCGTGCATGGACTTCGTGGGCTGGTTGGATGTAATCACTTTTCCAGCCGCAGCACTGCTCGGTGACACGCCACTGACATTTTTAGACAAATAAACACACGTTGATTTTGTGTAAGATACAGAAGACACAAAGAAGAAACTGACTCCCAGCCTCACCACACACGTGTGGCTGGGGTCTTACTGCACGTCACTTCTTGTGACACGTGCTTCGCAGGTGAGCCCGACTGGTACCTCGGACACTCAGAGTGTTAGTTAGAAGCAAATGAGAACAATATTAGCACACCCATGTTCACAGCAGCATGATCCACATTAGCTGAACGTGCAAGGAGCCCAAGTGTCCACGGGCGAGGGATGGGTGAGAAAAATGTGGCCCCTCCACACAGTGGGACGTTTCTCAGCCTCAGAAAGAAGGAAGTCCTGACTCCCATGACAACCTGGGTGAACCTGGAGGCCATGGTGCTCAGTGAAACGAGCCAGTCACAGGGACACAGATGCCGAGAGGTCTCACTCACGTGAGGTATGTGGAGTTGTCAAAGTCAGAGACATCTCTCGTGCCGTCACAATGGCGCACACGCATGTCCTGGATGATGTGCTTAAAAGTACCGACAATGCCAGAAAGAGAGGCACGTGCCAGGTCTTGTGAGCCCCTGCTTCAAAGTCACGGTCTGGTTTCCAACTCTGTCGATGAAGCATGGTTACACGGGCGAATTCCAAGTTACTGATGACCACAGAGCTGGCAGAATGGCTGTGAACCTCTCAGGCAGCTTGGGCAAGTGTGGAGCCATCAGCCCCAGCTTTGATGAGCAGCTCAGAGGTCTAGGAAAACGGCAGCTTGTGCTGCTTCCATCCCATCAGCTTGGTTTCCTTGTAGTGACAACCTCAGCGGGTGGGTGTCGTGGACCGTGAGGAAGCCAGACAACACCACGCAGGAGGGGAAATCCTGGGGTCCTTTCTGCAGGGATGGAATGCATGCATACAAGTGATGCCTCAATGGAAAAAATCAGAGACAGAAAGTGGGTGGTGGGCGTGAGGGGCTGGGGAGGCAGAGGGCCAGTGAGTGTTTAAAGGGGACCAAGTATCAGTTTGGGAGGACGAGGTAGTTCTGGGGAGGATGGTGGCGGTGACTGCTCAGCGTGTGGGTGTGCTAAATGCCACTGAGCTGTGCACTGAAAAATGGTTAAGAGGGTAAATTTTGTGTGTATTCCACCACAGTAAAAAAATGGGAAAAAGAGCAAAGAGAACAACTCCCAGTTGTTAGCAGTCCGGGAACACGTTTCTAAATCCTTAGCTGATGTGTTCTCGGAGGCCCCTGCCTCTCTCTTCGGGGTCCCTGTGTACCATCATTCATGTGTGCACACCCCCACTGGCCTGCGGTCTGATCACACTTTAGGACCAAAACTAAAGGGAGCAATGTCATTTTTGGGGTCTGCACTTGAAGGGACCTCAAAGGCCACAAGACAGTGTTTGAGGACACTCAGACCTCGTATTGCACGTCACTGGTGCGATTTTTTACAAATTGAAGGCAAGACCCTCCACCAGCAAAAAAGCAGGATTCCCTTTGTAGTGAGACTCTCTTTATTGCCGTGGCTGGTCCTTAACTGCAAGGAACACTTAAGAGCACTTTGGAGGCTTCTGGTGGGAAAAGCGAGGGCAGCGATGTCTGGGCTGGCTGGCGGTAACCAGACGGTGGTGTCTTCCAACTGGGTATGACATTCAGTCCCCACAGGGAAACCCAAACGAACCCCATCTCCTTCCAGCGAGGACAGGTCCTGTGTGCCCCACACGTCCTGTGGTTTTAGAGACCAGAGTCTTTGTGCCCTTCCTTGGCACAAGCACAGTGGACACAGGGGTGAGAGGACTGTCATCACCGATCTGGGAGAACAGCCCCAGCTGCACAGAGAAGCTGCTCCAGCCCCCTGTGGGGGGTGTCTCTCCTCACCGCGGGGCTGTGCCGGTTGCCAGGTTTTCTTCTACATTCTACCCGGATTCCAGAGGCCTCTGCAGGTGGGGAGGATACAGTATTGCATCCAGTTGGTTGGGTGTCATCCCACAAAGTGAAGGGTCGCTGGTTTGATTCTTGGTTGAGGCAGATGCCTGGGTTGCAGGTTCAGTCCTGAGTCAGGGCATGTGCCAGAGGCAGCCCATTGATGTTTCCCTCTCACATCCATGTTTCTCTCCCTCTCTCTCTCCCTTGTCCTTGCTCTAAAAATAAATAAATAATTAAAAAAAATACTTGTGTCATTCTTAGGCAGCATATGCTAGGAAATAAGCCAATCACTCCATTTAGCTCTTGCTTTCCCAGCTACCCACTACAGGCCAAGAAGAGTTGCTTCACCCTCTGCCAGTTTGCTCGTCGTCAAGAAGAAAAGCTTCACATGCTTCTCCCACAGGACTGATCCAAGACTCCGATGGGCAGAGACTGCAGGTGCCACACAAATACAAAGCACTGTCAAGAATCACATTCTGTTGAAACATCAGAAAAAGCACACATTTCTCATGCGGAATCTCAGAATTTGCCTTTAAAGAAAGCTGCACTTATCATCAAACAACTTACCAGGTACCAGTTCACGAATGCTCTCGTCCCACTCCCAGCATTGTATGGAAGCAGCAAGATAAGCTCAGGAAGTGGGTTTCCCACCCAGTCGACAGGAGACAGGTGTTGGATTCAAGTTCAGGTGTTGCACTTCTGACTGGGCACTTGTGGGCTCCCTCGGCCTTCAAGTTGTAAGGATAGATGGTCAGGTGGCTAGATGGAAGGACGGATGGATGGACGGACGGACGGATGGCTGCAGGGAAGATACACATGTGGATACTCTGTGTGCCCCTCTGCAGCAGCAAGTCCCTTACCATTCAACGTCACATTCCTAGCACAGCACCCTGCATATGGTAAAGACGTTTGACTATATGTGCTTTAAAATTTACACACATCAGAAATCACAGCCTAGGCTCCACGGTTCCTTTTAGAAGTGACATTAATGAAACAAGAAAAAGTTGAGTTAGGCCCTGGCTGGTGTAGCTCAGTGGATTGAGTGTGGGCTGGGAACCAAAGTGTCCCAGGTTCGATTCCCAGCCAGGGTACATTCCTGGGTTGCAGGCCATAACTCCCAGCAACCACACATTGATGTTTCTCTCTCTCTCTCTCTCTCTCTCTCTCTCTCTCTCCCTCTCTCCTTCCCTTCCCTCCCTAAAAATAAATAAATAAAATCTTTAAAAAAAAAAAAAAAAGAAAAAAAGAAAAAGTTGAGTTAAAAAAAACTCCTCTGTGTTGTCATCTAGTGTTCACCTTGAGAATAACACCTCAGTGGAGGTCACCAAAAAGGCTCTCCTCTGCCGCTATCTAGTGTGCAACTAGTAAATAACCCCCGATTATATGTCAACAGAAAAAGTTACAGTTCCCATAACCCATGCATCTTGGGAATAACTTACTTATGGAGGTCACTATCAAATGCACCGCTATGCTGCCATCTAGTGTGCAATAATGAATAATACCTGAGTGTAAGTGATCCTGAGAAGTTACTCTCTGCTGCCATCTAGTGTGCATCTTGTGAATACCATGTGACCTCCTGTCACCAAAAAAGCTCTTTTTTTACTGCCACTTAGTGTGCAAGTAGTGTTTAAGATTTTATTGTATGGCTTTGGCTGGTGAAGCTCAGTGGACTGAGTGCAGGCCTGCGAACCAAAGAGTTACTGGTTCAATTCCCAGTCAGAGCACATGCACGAATTGCCAGCGAGGCCCTCAGTAGCGGGCACGCAGGAGGCAACCACACATTGATGTTTCTCTCCCTCTCTTTCTCCTTCCTTCTCTGTAAAAATAAATAAACAAAATCTTTTAAAAATATTGTATATCATCATAAAAATTATTGGAGATCTGACAAGGCTTTTATAATAAAATGTTACTGTTGCCATCCAGTGTGCATTTGGTGAATAACACCTGTCAATCAAAAAAACCTCGTCTCTTCTACCATTCAATGTCACTTTGGGAATGACACCTAAGCGCAGGTTATGGAGAATAGCACTTCTATGCTGCCCTCTGGTGTGAAAACTGGTAATCACTCCATTTTGAAGGTTCTCGGAAAATGCATCTCTTTTCTGCCATCTAGTGAACATCTTGGGAATAACACCTGAGTGGAGCTCACCTGAAAAAGCTCTTCTATGCTGCTATTTTGTTTGTAAATTGGGAGTGACGTCTGTGTAAATGTCACTAGGAAATGCACTACTTTGCTGCCTTCTAGTGTGCAACTAGTGAATAACACCTGAGTGCATGTCATAAAACCATTTTCTACTACCATCTAATCTGCATGTGGTGAATAACTCCTGATTGGTTCTCCCCACACCTCTCTCTCTCTCTCTCTCTCTCTCTCTCTCTCTCTCTCTCACACACACACACACACACACACACAGCTCTTTGCCTTGAAAATATGTCCTGAAGGCATGTTATGAAGAAAAGCATTTTTCCATTGCCATCTAGTGCATAAATTAGGAATAACTCTATGGTTGAGGTCACCAAGAAACACACTGCTCTGCTGCAATCTAGTGTGCAATCAGTGAGTTACACCTAAGTGTGTATCATAAAGTTTTCTGCTGTTATTTAGAGTGCATCAGGTGAATAAGACCTGAGTGGTTGACACACAAAAGAGCTTTCCTTGCTGACACCAGTAAATGCTTCACTCGTCTTTACTGAGTGAACGCGCTCCCCTCCCAGGGCGAGGCCGCCCTCCAGTCCGCGTCCTCCGCGCCCCGCCGGGGCCCCACTTGCTCAGCGCTCGGCTCGGCCCCCCTGCGGTTCTGACGGTCCTGATGGTCCGGCCTGGTCCCGGAGCCCTTCTCAGGCCCAGCCTGTCTGCCCCCCTCCCCGCGGCCCTTCCGTCCCCTCTCTGCCCCCACAGCCGCGGAGGGACGTGGGCGCGCCCGAGGACCAGCAGGAGGGGGCGGAGGGGTGTCGGCGGGGTAGCGCGGGGGCGAAGGTCTCTGGAATTCGAGCAGAGCCGGGCGCGGGCGAAGCGGGTCCCGGGAAGTCCGAGAACTCCCCCAGGAGGAGAGCAGGACGCTGCCCGGTGAGGGATGGAGGTGCGGAGGATGGAGGTGCGGCGGTAGGACTGCGGAGGTGCCGGTGGGGCAGCGATCCCGGGGGTCGGAGTCGGGGTCGGGGTTCGGGGGCAAGCCCGGGTGAGGAGGGAAGGGCGGCTGGTGTCTGCAAGGAGGACTGGAGTCTGGTGCATGATGCTGGGAAGAGGCGGGTGCGGGGGAGGGTTGGACCGGAGACGCCTGCGGGAGGTTTGAACGGGTTACACTGGGGGCGGGAGGGGTAGGGCCCGCGCTGAATTCGGGTGGACGGGTGAGGAGTGAGGTTTGGGGACCAGGACCTGCGGTGGGCGGAGGTGCGGGAGACCGTGACAGACTCGAGGACCCTTTGCGCGGAAGGGCGGTGGGGTGGAGACGGAACACGGGTCTCGCGTTCCCATAGGTTTGGGGGTCCCGTGGGAACGAGGAAAGAGCGGCGCAGCGCGCACAGGCTCCAGCCTCTCACGGGCGGGCGGGGCGCAGCGCGGGCCCGGGGGCTCGAGGAGCGGAGCGGGCCGAGGGTTCGCGTGGACGCGCTCTCCGAGGCCGCTTAGCTCCCTCCTCTCTTTCCTGGCTGTGAACAGAAGGAAAATCGGGAACATCGGCGTCCTGGGAGCGTGGCAAGGGAGCGAAGGACGTCTCCCGTTTTCCGACGTTCGAGGGCCGGGACCGAATCGCGCTGCGCTGGGCCCCACGTGCGGACGCGGAGGCTCCGGACGCCTGAGCCGGGGACCCGCACGCACGGGCGGCCTCCAGGCAGCGGGCTCTTTACACGCGCGCCCTTCTCTCCGGACCTGTCTTCGGCGGTATGGGGGGCCAGCGCTTATGTCAGAACCGTCCCGGGTGAGAGAAAGGTCCGGGTCCGAGCGGACCACGCCCCAGGGGGCCACGGCCCGGGGGCGCGTCTCGGGCTCACCGTGCGCTCGGCCAGGGGGAGGGCTGAGACCGAGTGTGGGGACAGTTCCGGTCCGAGAAGTGACCTGACGAACGGAGAGGACCTTCTTTGCTGTAGCCACGGCGACCCGCTTTCCCTACAGATGCGAGTGAACCTTGATACCGTAACCAAGTTGGGCGGGTCCCACACGGTCTTGAGGAGTCAGGTCGAAGGTGTCAGCGGGTAATGGGTTTTCTCTCGGGTTGTTAAATTCGGGACTTTCTTGCCAGGAGCGCCTGGAGGTTCTCGGGGCTGGTGCGGGTCTGCGGCTCGTCGTCACTGTGTAGCTGGGACCACGGCGCTGGCTGCCTGCGTCCTTGTTTTCCAGCGGTGAGTGACGTGGACACGAGACGCTTCTTTTCCTGGGGGCTGTTTCCAGTTTGCGATCGCAGTGTACCTACTTTAGGAGAAGTCACGGCATGTGTGGCTGCATTGCTGCTGGAATTTTTCCAAGTTTAATCAGGGTGGCTAGAAGGGGACCCCGGGGCCGGCCCTGAACTGCGAGGAGCGGGCTGCACGGCCTCTCCGACAGGGGGCGCCAGAGCCGCCTCCTTGTCCCTCAAGGCACTTGGGCACACATAGGGGGGGATGGCATCTCTGCACGCCCAGCAGCTGCCAGCTGGCGCCTCCTGGGACCAGGAGGAACAGGTGAGGCAGAGGCAGTGTCAGTCTGCGGAGGACCAGCAGAGGTAGGCCTGCTCCTAGAGGAAGATCGTGGGTTTTGAAGGTTTTTGTGTGGTGTGAAGCAGTGCGAGTTTGGGTGAGGGTCAGGCTGATGGAACACTGATATATTTGTGTTTTGCTGCAAATTATAGAGGAACTAAGGATATTCGAGATTATTAGTAAACTTTTCTTGTGGAATATTAAAAAACTTGTGTTATAGGCATATTTCTACAAGCGATTGGATTTGTTTATAAATATCAATCTGAAGATTACTGGTGTAACAGGCATTCCATATTTTTTTCCTCTTAGTTTTCACTGGGAATGAAGGTTTTTAAAAAAGGTTCAGAGTTCTAAGTAAAGTACAGAAAAAGCAATAGAGAAAATAACTGTAATGGAAAAACAAGATAGGTTGTGACTGAATAAGAAGGTACGAAATATGGGCATGTATTTTTCAAAGAAAGGGAATTAATTTTGTCCTAAGTGAGACAGGGGAACCAGGATGCAAGGCTGAAGTGACAGGACCCCCAGCTTTCCCAGGAAGCCCCTGCTCCCCCCCTGCCCCGCAGTGCACAGGTCCCATCACACTCGAAGGCAGGGATTGTCCCCGCAGTCACGGACCCACAGCCTCTGTGCACCTCGAAATCACAGGGCCGGTGTGGCAGAGCCCTGTGCTCTCGGAGGGGGGCTGTGTTCAGGCTCCCAGGACCCACAGCTGACGTGACAGGACCCCCTGCTCTCTCAAGTCAGACCCCTCCCCACAGTCACCGGGATCAAAGGTGAAGGGCCAGGACACTTGCATTTCACAGGGAGGGGCCTTTCTCAACCCTCACAGGACACAGATGTGCAGTGACAGGACACACCGGTCTCTGGTGTGGTCTTCTCCACACTCAAGTGGCCCAGGCCTGAGGTCACAGGGGGGCCCTTCCGCTTGCTCATGAGACCTGAGCTGACCTGACACGACCTCTTATGCACTCTGAGGACCCAGAGCTCATGTCACGGGGCTCCATCCTCTATTAGGTGATAGTACTTCTCCCAGCAGTCGGAGGATCCAGGGCTGATGGCAGGACACCTGCTCTCTGAGTGGGACCTCTTGTCACACTGCTGCACACCGCCGTCTAGTGTGCATCTTTGGAAGAGCATCTGAGTGGAAACCAGCAGGAAATGCTTTTTTGTTGCCACCTAGTGGACATCATGGGAATGGCACCTTTTTTCATAGCATCTCCTCCTCTCAGTTCGCAAGGTCACTGTGAAGCCTCAGGGCCTCAGTACTTTTTTTGTGCCCACGTTTCCTTTCTATGTCTGATGCTCTTCTGCACGTGGGGTTTCTGACTCTCATGTGAGTGAGGTTCCCATGCCTATGCTCGTGTCAAATTTGGTTGTTTCATTTGCTGATCTGTGTCATAGTTGTTGGATTATCAGACCAGCCCAAAGATTCTTGAGGTTAGAGGAGGGATTGTTTCTCCACCATGTAAGCAAGCAGTCAGATGTTTACTAGGAGGTGAATTTGGGGAGTGCATGTTCGTAACCATTTACTTAAACAATTTAACTGAAGTAACTTATTCTCAAAACTGAATATGTCAATGAAGTATGGAACAATGTATAAATTTAGCTTGTGGATATAAAACTTCTATTTAAAGTTTCAAAGGTGGTCATGAAGAGGGCCAACATTTTGCACTTGGCAGGTTGATTTTAAACTGGCTGTTAGGGAACACTGAGAAATTACTTAGGATTGTCATCTCATTTATTCTTAAGAGGTTTAGTTGCCAAAATTTGGTTCAGGACGAGAGCTTCAGCACAATCACCTCAGCTTCAGACAGTTAGACTCCTAGCAAGAGCCTGTGGACCCTCTTACCCTACTCCTTGTATCTTAAAGTTGTGGGAGTTGCCCAACAAAAATCAACCTGAAAGGTATGTTGCCTTTTATCTAAATTACCTGCATGTCCCTCATTTCACGTTTGAAATCCAAGACTCTGTTCTTCCATTTTCTAAAATACCCTGTATGCCCAATATTACTTCATTGTGTTTGGTATTCATTTGAATATGAATTCTTGTACATGTATTAGATGTTGAATGTCTCCCATTAATCTGATTATGTTAATTTGATCATCACCCCAGCTGTTAGAATTTAGAAGGAATGGCAAAAATAATGTTTAATCCCCCACAGTGTTGGTGAACCGGCCATGTGACATTCATGGCCAGGACACTAAATTCTGGAAAGTGCAGCTTCTGAGAGTTCATGGACATCTCCTGGCAAGAGTAAGCATTATTATTACTTTTTGCTCTGTCAGCCTTTTTGGTCTATTTCTGCAGGGCTTGGTATAATTTAGTAGTGCCAGGAGTGATTTTCTTCCATTGTACACTTACATTGGCATGAAAAGCTATTTCTGCCGCTAGCTGCTTGGACTTAGAGTGTCAGGGATGCTCTTTATCGGCTCCTGGCTCTGTTTACATTGCGAGGACTCACTTCTGCTCCTGCATCTGGGAAGTGGGCTCCATTGCCCAGCTCCAGCTCTGGAGTCTGGCTGTGGGGTCCTGGTTACAGATCTGGGTTCTGTCTCCTGGGCCTGTGTCCTGGTGTTAAATCTGTCTTTGGCTGTGCGTCTGGGATCTGGAGTCTCTTTGGGTGTGGCTTCACATCCTGGGTTGGTGCCTGGGGTCCGTGTGCAGCTCTGGCTCTAGGGTCTGATGTACGAAATCTGGTTTTCAGGGTTCTCTGTTAGTCTCTGGTGTCTGTTGTCTGGCATTCAGGGTCCATGGTCTGGCCTGGGTCGTGGGGACAGTTTTGGGACTGGGGCCAGGGTCTGGGGTTCAGCTTTATGGTTCTGGGTCTGCTCTGGGGCCCAGGTTCTGGAGTCCAGGGCCTGTGTCTGGTTCTGAATCTGTCTTTGGCATCTGGTGTCTGTGAAGTGATGGTCACTGGCTCCAATTCAATGCCAGCAGGAGTTCCAGAGTTAGGGTGTGGGGAAGAAGGAAACTCTTTTTAGTGCGAATACCTCTGTTTTGGTACTGATGTCTATGAGTGCAGCATGGCTGTTAGGAAGCTCAGTGTTGTTCCAGGTGAATTATGAAGCAGCAGCTCTGTGGGTCAGCCCAATGCTGCTGCTGCTTAGTTGTGAAGCGTCTTGGCTGTGAGGGGGCCCTGGAGTGAGGCAGCCCTGGGGTAAGGTCCCCCTCAGGCTGTGCTGCTCAGTGCTGCTGTGCTCATTCTGTTCTGGTCCCGTCCTTTCCTCTCTGCTCGACTGCATTTGTGCACAAAGAAGCACACTTTGGAGAAGGGGCCCCTCTGAGTGAGGAGATAGGGCTGGGTGAGTAGAAAAAAGGCCTCTGGTGTTGTCACCACAGCAGTCTATTTATTAAGTTATGCCAAGTTTTCCTTTTGTACCTTTTTTAAACCCAAACTGAGACTGCCTTTTTTTGGTGGCAACTTCCTTAAATTACATAGAGAAATAAAAAGTAATTCCAAATCCTACCCAAACAGGTAATAGCTGCTATTGTTTTAGGTATATACCCTTCAGGACATCTCTCCTTGCCTATTTCCATGCTTCCAGTTTCCAGGATTTAATTTATTAATCTGGGTTTGCAGTATGGATGCAAAACATGTGAATTTTCAACTGTTTTCCCCTAATGTGCAGATGTATCACCATGTTTTCCCATAGGTTTTTAATGTATTGTTTTAAATATTACTCAGTTGAAATGATGTTTTAACTCCAATTGTGATTCTTTTTGAGGGATATTTAGAAGTATATTTCATAACTTCTAAATGTAAGACTTTTCTGGTGACCTTTACAACTGATTTCTAGATTATCTACGGTTAGAGCAAGAAACTTCATGTCATTTCAATCCTTTGAATGTTTTCTAAACTTTATTACCATATTGTCAATGTAAAAAATTGTTCCAAGTGTGCATCTCTGGTGCCATCTCGTGGTCATTTTGGGAATATCACCTTAGGGCTGGTAAGCAGGAGAAGCTGTGCATAGTGGGTTATGTATGAATGTTGAGTCCAGTGTGCCGCCACTCATGGTGTTTCTTACATCCTTACTGAATTTTTTGAGGTGGTCTCTTGTTTCTGAAAAAGGAATACTGTATTCCTGATGAGAGAGGTTTATTTAATCTGTTATGATTATAGATATTTTTGTGTCTCTGTTCTATATAATTTAAGTTTATGACATTGTGTAGGAAATTGGACTTCCTGGTAAATGAAACTCCTTGATGGGAAGTGCTCTTCATCTCTAGTCATGCTTTTTACCTTGAATCCCACCGCATGTGATTATGTAATTTTCATGTGGTTTATGTGTGCATAAGACAGGGTGGGGCAAAAGGAGGTTTTGTGTTTGAGGACGAGAAACGAAGTTTATTTTTGCCCTATTATTCAATAATGATGACATTATTTTCATGTGAACAACTGTAAAGCTGCTTTTGCACCATCCTGTGTACCTGTTCCTATTCTTTCACTTTTGATGTTTTTTCACACCACGTTTTAGGTCATTCATGTTTTCTCCCAGTTTGTGTCTTGTCCTTTTATTCTCTGAACTTTTTCAGAGTATTATTTAACTTTATAAAGTATACATTATTAATGTATTTCTTCATTGCACTGCATGTCCAGAGGTATACTTGATTGCTGGCTGGTTTTGTTTAAATGGACCACTAAAAAGCAAACTTATAGTTGAGGGCAGGGTCTGTCTAAGGTCAGAGGCAGGACTGGTCTGGAGGTGAGAGGGGGCCACAGATGTGGGTGGGGCTGGGTGGGAGGCGTATTTAGGCTGGCGAGTGTGAGGGGCGGGCAGTTCTGGTGGAGAGGGGAACAACTACGTGGACTGGAGGGTAGGGGCTGCTGGCTGCAAGTCTCTGTGGTCACGAGGCGACGCTCACAGCCTAACGTGATGCAAGCAACACAAGCAATGCAGTCCAGGGGCAGGAGGTGAGCTGCGTGGGGGCTATGAGTTGAGGCGGGTGAGGGGCAGATACAGCCACCCTGTGGGGAGCAGGAAAGGGGGGCCAGACTGTTTCTGGGGTACATGTCTTGGGTCCCAGTTTAACTGACTATTTCCTGTGGGACCACTTTTCTATGTTTCTCTAGATATTTCTGTTGTAGATAACTTTGGTAACTGGATATACTAAGATAGCCGGTTTTTTTAACCCCGAAACAAGATGATATTTTTCATTTGTTCAAGTTTCTGTTATTGTGTAGCAATTTCCAATTTCATTCATACAGATCCTGTAAACTTAACATCGTTGTTAAGTTTATTCCCAGGTGTTTTTTTTTTACTTGTTTTGTTGCTACTGAGTCTTTTCTTAAATTTATATCTTTAATTTACTATTTCTACCTATTTATTTTTTCATATTATTTCCCTATCATTGTCTTAAATTTTGTTTGTGATACTTTTCCATTGAATCTCATGAGTTACAAGGGTAAACTTGCTCTCATGCAATAATGATCATTACATGGTTGTAGCTGTACATGACCTAGAAATAGTTAAAGCTTGAATGAAAACATGAAGTGAAGTAATGTGAGGAACTAGGAAAATTCTCTTTGTTAGTCATGAATATATTGACTAAATAAAATAGTAATATCCTTGTTAGCATATTAAATGAGTTTAGGGCCTGGAAGCACAGTGTTGTAGAAATCAGAAGTATTTTGTGACAGGAAATGTGCCTCCAGGTAGGTACTCTGAAGAACACAAAATGTAGCAAATGTCCACATTTTCAAAGAGGAAAACTTGCGATGGTAAAATCTGGAATCTAACAGAGTAAGACTCTTTGTTCTAAGTGACACTATGAATCAGTTATTAAAATGATGTATGAGCAATGGAAAGAAGCAGGGATCCTCAGAGGCATACTGTGTTTAATCACAGTGTGATGTGGTCTCCTAAGTGGACAGATCTTCCTTTGCCTCCTGACTATTGCCTAGGACACTTCTCCCTGACATTTGCAAGATGGCTGGCATTTTTTGTTCTTTCAGTTTCAGCTTCAGGCTTTCTGTTCCAAGAAAGGCAGCCTTTGAGATCTAGGATGCAAAAGAACATACTGTTTGTATTCTAATGAAGTCTTCATGATACAGAGTAGGGTTTGTCATTCTCAGTACTATGGAGTTTTTGGTCCAGAGGATTCACTCTGGGGGAGGGGGGACTGTACTCTGCATTGTAGGTGCTCATTAGCATCCAATACCTCTACTCACTGCTGACACCCTTGCTTCCCTTCCACTGAGGACAGTCTAACATGGCTGAGAACATTGCCTGAAGTCCTCTTGGGGGCACAAATCACCTTTGGTTGAGAAACAGTTTGAAGGTTTTATCATTTTTGAAACCAGAAAGATTTTGGTCTGGTATGCAGTCTTTTTATTATTTTTCTAAGCAAATTATTTTCTACTCTGTGATTTATTTTGGGAAGGTATTTAGAAGTGTATTTTAAAACATCTAAATATAGGGAATTTCTAGTTTCCAGATTAAGGACTGGTTTCCAGATTAATGGGAAAGAGAACAGTAAGCATAGTTTGTGAGACATTTGTTGAAATCTGCTTTATAGCTAAATATAGTCATTCTTAAAGAAGTTCCAAGTGTGCTTGAAAAGCATTTTTTAAAATTTTTAAAAAATTTCATTTATTTATTTTTAGAGAGGGAAGGAAGGGAGGAAGAGAGAGAGAGAAACATCAATGTGCAGTTGCTGGGAGCCATGGCCTGCAACCCAGGCATGTGCCCTGACTGGGAATCAAACCTGCGATGCTTTGGTTTGCAGCCCGTGCTCAATCCACTGACCTATGCCGCCAGGGCTGAAAAGGTCACCCGTTTGTAGTGAAAAGTATTCCCAGTCACCAATTTGTAGTGAATTCTGGCTGAAGTGCAATTGGAGCACTTAAGAAACATATTGTATGTAATTTCAATCCGTGATGGTTGTTGAAACTGTCTTTATATTGGCTTGGCTAAAAGTTAAAAACTTTGGGGAAGATGGAATAATGAAGATGCTAGAAAGTTTGCAGAATAGTGGGACAAGATGGTGAAAACGTTGTTCAATGAAATTATTGGTGAAAATGAAAAACGTCTCATTGTGTCTTTACCTGAAAACCGAATGAACCTTTTGGCCAAGCAAATAGTACAGTGTGCATCTCTGCTGCCATCGCGTGGGCCTTTTTGGAATGACAAGTTAGTAGCTGGTCAGCAGGAAAAGTGGTTGACTGTAGGAGAATATCAATGAATGTTGGTTGCAATGTTATTGAGACGTGCATTTAGTAAGTTTTAAAGATCAGGACTTAGTAGTTACCTTTTGTTCCCGATTTCTATATTATCAGTAATGACAGAAAGAAACATACTGTATATAATTTCAGTCCTTTGGAATTTCTTAAAACTTAGCACAGGATGGTCCCTTTGAAAACTGTCCCAAGTGTGGCTCTCTGCTGCCATCTCGTGTGTAACTTGGGAATAACAGCTTCGTGCAGGCCAGCAGGAAAAGTCATTGGCGATAGTGAATTATCTACCGAGGGTTCATGGAATATTATTTACGAAGTGTGTTTCATTACATTTAAATGATAGGACTTTCTAGTTATCTTCTCTTTCTGACTTCTACATTAGCAGCCATGAGGCGACACATGTGTTTTTTATAATTTCAGTCTTTTGAAGTTGGTTGAAAACTGATGGAAGGTACAATATGGTCATTTCCAAAGTGTTCTGAGTGTGCACACTGCTGCCATCTCGTGGGCATTCCTGCAAATAACACCTTCGTGCAGGTTGGCAGGAAAAGTGATTGATTCCAGTGGAGTATCAACGACTGTTGATTGCAATGTCGTTTAGAAGTGTATTTTCTAACCTTTATTTATTTTTAAGAGATTTTTAAAAGATTTTATTTATTCATTTTTAGAGAGGGACGTGAGGGGGAGGGAGAGAGAGAGAGAGAGAGAGAGAGAGAGAGAAACATCAATGTGCGGTTGCTGGGGGCTGTGGCCTGCAACCCAGGCATGTGCCCTGCCTGGGAATCGAACCTGTGATGCTTTGGTTCGCAGCCCGCGCTCAATCCACTAAGCTACGCCAGACAAGGTGTATTTCCTAACCTTTAAATGTAAGGATATATTAGTGACCCTATGTTCCTGATTTTTACATTAACAACAATGAAAGTAACAATTATAGTCTATATAATTTTTGTTCTTTGTAATTTGTTTGATCTTGCTTTATGGCTCATTATGGCCACTTAGCAAAATGTCCTAAGTGTGGCTCTCTTCTTGTCTCAAGTGCATCTTGGGAAGAACACCTTAGTGCAGGCCAGCAGGAAAGGCTGTGAGCTGTAGTGAATGATCTATGACTATTGAATGGAATGGTAGTTAGTCATGGATGTTATTACTTTCATATAAACGGACTTTTGCAGTTCATTTTCCCTTCTCTCCCCCACATACAACAGCGGAGTCTTTATGTCAGGTAACTAGGTGCCTGTTGTGGGCCAGACCTGTGTTCATGTTTCAGCCGTGTCCATGTCTGTGTGGTCCAATGTCCTGTGTGTGCTGACATCCTGTCAGCATCGATGTCCCTCCCGTGTCCACGTCCTCGCCACACTAATGTCCCAGCCTCGCTGAAATCGTGACTGTGTCCAGGTCCCCTCTGCCTGATGTCCTGGCCATGCTGCTGTCCTGCCTGTGTTTGTGTCCCTTCCACATTACTGTCCTGTCTGTGTCGATGTAGAGGTCGTGCTGCTCTGTGGCCTGCATTTCAATGTCCCACATCTGCACTGATGTCCCCGCTGTGCCGCTGCCCCACCTGCATGGATTTCCTGGCTGTGCCACTTTCCTATCTTTGTCGATGTCCCAGTCCCTTGGTGTCCCTGTCGTACTTTCTGAGTCAATGCCTTGACCAAGTCAATATGTGAGCTGCGCTGCTGTCCTTTCTGTGTAGATGTCTAGGCCTTGTCAATGTCCTGTCTGTGTCGGTGTCCTGGCTGTTACTTTGTCCTCCTGCATCAGTTCACCTGCTGGTTGATGTCCTAACTGCACTGATGTTTGAAACGTGACCGTATCCCGGCCACCTGATGTACTGGCAGCACTGAGGTCCTGACTGCGTCATTGTCCCACCTGTGTGGCCATGGGTTGCCTCCTGGTTGTGGCTTCACGGTCACCTGACTTGCACTCGTGGGCTCCACTGTACTCCGCCAGCTGCAGGCAGAAGAGGATGGTCCACAGTGAACTGGGCAGGGACACTCAGTCCTTTGACCCCCCTGTGGGCAATGAGCTGGTCGCTCCCTCAGGCTGTGTCTGCTGCTGTTGCCACAAGATTTAACAATTTTAGCAAAGTAACCTATTCTCAACTGAATGATTACGTGGATGAAATTTGGAAGAGTTTATTAATTTAGCTTGTGTCCTATAGTTTGTGGGATTGTCTAACAAAAAGTAACATTCCACAAATGCTGCACTTTTCACAAATTACCTGTCAATCACCCACTTTACTGCCATAAGACCCTGTTTCCTCATACTCCCCAAGGTCCTATACACCTGATATCACCTCATTGTCTGGTAGTCATTTGTACTCATGCATGGATTAAATGTTGAGTGTCTTGTATTGATCTGATTATGTTATTTTAATTATTATCCCACAGGTATTAGAGCCAACAGGGTTGGTGGAAAACAATCCCTTTTTAATTCCCCACAGGTTTTTTAAAAATACATTTTATTGATTATGCTATTACAATTGTCCCATTTCTCCCCCCTTCACTCCCCTCCATCCTGCATACCCCTCCCACCCACATTTCCCCCCCTTTAGTTCATGTCCATGTGTCATAAGTTCTTTAGCCTCTACATTTCCCATACTATTCTTGCCCTCCTCCTGTCTATTTTCTGCCTCCACCACCTATGCTACATATTCTCCGTACCTTTTCCCCCTCTCCCCTCCTCCACTCCCCTGTTGCTAACCCTCCATGTGATCTTCATTTCTGTGGTTCTGTTCCTGTTCTAGTTGTTTGCTTAGTTGTAGTTTTTGTTTTAGGCGTGGTTGTTAATGATTGTGAGTTTGCTATCTTTTTACTGTTAATATTTTTGATCTTCTTTTTCTTAGAGAAGTCCCTTTAACATTTCATATAATAGGGGGTTGGTGATGATGAACCCCTTTAACTTGACCTTATCTGAGAAGCACTTTATCTGCCCTTCCATTCTAAATGAAAGCTTTGCTGGATAGAGCAATCTTGGATGTAGGTCCTTGCCTTATCATGACCTGGAATACTTCTTTCTAGCCCCTTCTTGCCTGCAAGGTTTCTTTTGAGAAATCAGCTGACAGTCTGCTGGGAACTCCTTCGGAGGTGACTGTCGCCTTATCTCTCGCTGCTTCTAGGGTTCTCTCCTTCATTTTAATCTCGGGTAATGTAATGATGATGTGCCCTGGTGTGAGCCTCCTTGGGTCCAACTTCTTTGGGACTCTCTGAGCTTCCTGGACTTTATTGCTCTTCTTTTTCTCCTTTTGGCACCCCCTATAATTCAGATGTTGGAGCGTTTCAAGATGTCCTGGAGGTTCCTAAGCCTCTCCTCATATTTTTTGAATTCTTGTTCCTTCATTCTTTTCTGTTTGGTTGTTTCTTTCTTCCTTCTGGTCCACTCCATTGATTTGAGACTCGGTTTCCTTCTCATCACTATTGGTTCCCTGTGCATTTTCCTTCATTTCGCTTAGCATAGCCTTCATTTTTTTTATCTAATTTGTGACCAAAATCAACCAATTCTGTGAGCATCCTGATCACCAGTGCTTTGAACTGTGCATCTGATAGGTTGGCTACCTCTTGGTTGCTTAGATGTATTGGCTCTTGAGCTTTGATCTCTTCTTCTGTTTGAGCCACTTTTTTGTTTGTTTGTTTGTTTTTGGTCTTGTCGCGCCTGTTACGTATGAGGGGCGGTGCCTTAGGTGTTCATCTGGGCGGGGAAACCCAATTGCTGGGTTGTGATGCTGTATGTGGGGATGAGGTCCGAGAGGGAACAATTGCATTTGCTCCGCTCTCTGTCAGACTTCAGTCCCTTCTGCCACTTCCCACAAGCAAACTGGGCCCTTCTGGTGCTGGTTCCCAGGTGGGTGGGCTTGTGTACGTTCTAGGACGCTGTGGGTCTCTGCAACAAACTCTCCTGTGAGGCTGGCAGTCTCTCCCGGCACCTCAACCCCAACAAGTGTTTCCAATCGGTGCTTTCAGGCTTTATGTCCAGGCCCTGGGGCCCTTGGGTTGCATGGTCTGTCTTGCTCCCTGTTTTCATCTGGCTTATCTGTGCGGAGATGTGTGTCCAAGGTCAGCCAGTGGCCTTGCAAGCCTCACTGGGTCTGCCCGTGGCCACCCCGCGCCGGGGGCTGCTAGCCTGTGCATGTGCACCCAGGACCTCCAAGCACCGCTTTCTCCTGCTGCAACCCCTCTCCACAGGCCGTGGACTCTGCCCCTCTTACCAGTCAGGATGAATGGTTGTCAGACTTCCGTACAGTTCAATTTTCTGTGAGATCAGATTGTTTTTTTGTTTCTAAATTTTTGTTGTCCTTAATTTTGGTTGTGTGAGGAGGCACAGTGTGTCTACCTATGCCTCCATCTTGGCCAGAATAATTCCCCACAGTTTTGAAAAGCCGGCAGTGTGGAATGAATGGTGAGACAGCGCTAACTCCTGAAGCTGTTGCAGCTGAGAGATCATGGATATCTGCCATGCAAGGTCAGCATCCTTTTTGTTCACTCAGTGTTTTGGCCTATTGGTCCTGGGTTTGGTAAAATTTTGAAGTTTGCATTTGGAGAGACAAAGGTTTTATCATATTGAATCACAGGTGGTTTACAGTGTGAAGATCTGGTTCAGCTGCTGCCTCTGGCCTCTGGCAACGGGGGCCCAGCATCTGGCCCCAACTCCAAATTCTGGCCATAGCATCCTGGTTACAGATCTGCGTCCTGTGTCCAGAGCCTGTGCCTCAGAGTCAAAATGTATTCGGTTGTGTGTCTGCAGTCTTGCACCTCTTAGGATGTGGCATTGTGTCCTGGGTTTGCCTGCAAGGTCCACGTGCAGATGAAGATTTAGGTTGTGGTGTATGGAATCTGGCATTATAAGGGTCCAATGTCAGTCCCCGGCATCTGGTGTTTGGCCCTTGGACCACATGGTCTGGGTCGGGTGGGCACAGGGCTTTGCTCCCGGAGTCCTGGTTTTGGTTTGGGTCCACTGCAGGGTCCAGGTTTTGGAGTCAAAGGTATGTGTCCAAGGTCCTGAGTTTGGCTCTGGTGTCTGGTGTCTGCCCACAGATGATCATTGTGTCAAATTCAATGCCAATGTGAGTCCCCAAGTGTATGGAGTTTAGGCACATTAGTAAAAAGCGAGGAAAGTTCCTTGGCAAATGGAATGGGAAAAGTGAGTTTGAGAGCTAAATAAGGCCAGCGATGTACAGCCCGGTCATAAGTCTGAGGATCCAACTTCCCTAAGCAAGGGCATTGGAGAGCAAACGGTTTACAAGTTTCAGTCCACGCAGGGGAAGGCCCACCTCAGTCCCAGCCCTTCTCTGGTGACTCTTCTGAAGGAGAAGTTCACCAGAGAAGGACCCTGACCACTCTGTGTGCTCGCTGTGTTGCATCAGCACATCAAAGGGCGCCCTGGAAAGCTGAGTGTTCTGTGGAGCTGACTCTTCTGAGACCTCCTCGAAAGTCCTCAATGTTAGAAAACAGGTAAAACCCTAAAGACAGAGCACCCAGCACGCACTGTTTGTTGAGCACACATGTGCCTTCCCTGCTCTTCTTTGCTGCGTGTCTTCACTGTGTTGCTCCTTATCTCCTTATCCCTGTGGGACTTGCAGCCAGGGGAGCAGTGGGCAGCGGCAGCTCGTCCCGGGTCACCCCGATTCTGTCTCCAAGGACCTTCTTTGCATCTGACTTTTCTGTTTCCCCAGAGGCAGTGCCACCTACGCTCACTCTTGTTGCTCTGACTGTGCCTCTTCTCTCTGAAGCCCTTTCTTTGTTTCACTGTCCTTACATTTAATATACAAACTCGAAATTCCCTAGGTTTGTGTTATGAAACTTTTTACTGCACAAAGTCAAGTGTCTACATGTATGACACCTTGCCAGGGCAAACCTGCCTTGGAGTAAAAGTCCAGTAACTTCTCGGTGACAGAATAACCAAATTTTGTGTATTCATTTACTTGGGGATGGACATTTGAATACTTTCTACCTTTTGGTTGTTGTTAACAGTGCTGTTAAGAGTAAACATGTATAAGTTTGTTATAACATCTGTTTTCAATTTCTCAGCTATATATTTCCAAGTAGAGTTCTTGAACACAGTAGGGTAATTTTTTTTGACAAAATGCCAAACCATTTTATACAAGATCTACAATATTATACATTTACAAAAGAAATGGTCAATTGTTCTAATTTCTGTTTGTGATTATAAACATTTCTCAGTTTTGCTTTCTCATTATAGCGTTTGTACTGTGTGGGAAGTGGTATCGTGCCATGATTTAGCCATTGAACATCTTTTCTGGTATTTTTTTTTTACCACTTGTATGAATACCTTCTCTTTAGAAGGGACTATTCAAGTACTTTAAAAATATAGATGTCTGTCCTGCATGGTGTGGCTCAGTGGATTGAACACAAGCCTGCGAACCAAAGGGTTGCTGGTTCAATTCCCAGTCAGGGCACATGCCTGGGTTGTGGGCCACGCCCCCATTAGGGGACGCATGAGAGACAACCACACATTGATGTTTTCTTTCCCTCTTTCTCCCTCCCTTCCCCTCTCTAAAAAATAAATAAATAAATAAACTGTTTAGAATAATATAAGTGTCTCTTCACTGATGAGTCATAAAGTTCTTTGTTGTGGAAGAGTCTGATCGAAAGTATAATATGCAACCATTTCTTCAATTCCGTGGGTGGTCTTCTGACTCTGCAAATACCTTCTCCTGCTACCCAGAATTTTTTAATCAAGAGGACATCACATTTACTCATTTACTTTGATCAATTTTGCTTTCAAAGAGTATGCCTTGTTATGCCCACAGCAGCCTCCTGTATCTCATGTCTAACATGCATCATCATTGCATCGTTTGTTTGATTTAATATAACTTTTTTTTTACAGAAACCTAGTTTATGGTTTTAGACATGAGAGGATTGCATTTCAAGGGTTTACAGGTTTCAGTAGGAGGACACACTGTTCTCTGTGGTATGATGTCCAGAGCCAGGCATCTGGAGTCAGGGACAAGCTTCAGATACCCAGTCTGGTGCCAGGTGTGTAGCATGGTTCGGGGGTTAGGATTAGGGGTTGGGGTTGTGGTGGATGCCATGACTTGTCTTTAACCTCATTCGAAACCATCATTTAGACTGTATTGTGACAGGTGTCCTATGGGTGTGTGATAAAAAAAAATCTCACCGCAAGTGGTGAGTGTATGGTTGGCCATTTCCACAGTGAAGATGCATGCAGAAAAGCAACATTTTCGGTCCCTTTGGCTTAGTCACTTCAAAGAAGGGACAAGGGCAACTGTACGGCGAGAAAAGGTCTGTGGTGTGTGTGGAGACGATGCTGTGACTGATGAAGTGTGTCAGAAGTGGACTGTGAAGTTTCATGCTGGAGAGTCCTCCTCCCACAGGCAGGCAGACCAGGTGCAGTGGAGAGCCCTCAACAGCAGACGTTCACTGAGGACAGAGCACGTCATGGCAGGCGGGAGACAGGCAACACGTTCAAAGTGTCCTAATCAGGCTTTGAAAACCATTTGCACCAGCTTGGTTATGTTCATTGCTTTGTTGTGTGGGTTCCACAGAAGTGAAGTGGAGTGGTGGGGGACCTTTCATGAGTGGATTTCCACAAGGGGTTCTCCACTGAAATGTAAGGAAAATGTTCCGTTTCCAGGAAGTTAGTGTGTGTGTGTGTGTGTGTGTGTGTGTGTGAGAGAGAGAGAGAGAGAGAGAGAGAGAATCTTCGATATTTGAGAATAATGTGGAATGGGGGAGACTGAGGGCAAACAAAGGAATCACCCCTAGCAGCCCCCTCAAAAGGGAGGTCTTCATCCAAAGGAGGTGATGATGCCCTGGTGGTGGATTCGGGAGGGAGTCCTGCAGTGGGAACTCCTGGGAAAACCAGCAGGTTACTCTCAACAGGCACTGCTCCCAGATGGACCAACTGAAAGAAGGAAAGAGTCTGGAATTTGTGAGCAGAAACACATGAGCTTCAAAATAAGGTGGGAACACACGTTTCTCTTTGGTGACCAGGGAAAAACAGTTCCAGCCTGGCTGCGCAGCTGTGATTCATCCGCAGTGCTCACAAGACCTTGCACCCTCCAATGACCACTTAGTTTGTCTCTCCAAATTTCTCTTAGTGGAAAGAAATTTGCATTCCCTAGAACACTGCAGAAGGCACCTGGAAGAGTTCTCTGCTCTGAAAGAGAACAGTGTTGTGGGACCATGGAATGGTGAAGTTGCCTGAAAGATAGCAGAGGGCAGTGGAACAAAAAAACCACGACTGTGTTTTGTAGTCACATTTTGGGGGTGGAATGAAAAGTGCCTGTCGTTGCATCTCACAGTAAAAAGCAAAGCAATCTTTCAGCCAAGCCACTATTGGGATATGCGTTCCATCTGTCGGTCTCTGCTACCATCTTGTGGCCGTTTTGGGGAATGACACCTTAGTGCAGGTCAGCAGGAAAAGTGGTTGTTTGCGATGGAATATCAATGATTTTTGAAATTAGTGTAATTTTGAAGACGTCCAAATATCAGGATTGTTCAGTTACCATGTAACTGGTCTCCAGATATTGGCTATTGGAGCAATAAGCGTGTTTTATGTGATGTTCTTTGAACTGGCTTTGTAACAGAATAGAGGCAGGTTTTTACAAGTGCCAAGTTTGCTTGACCGTCGTTTGTAATTTGCTTTGTCTGTTGCAGCTTCCTTAAATAACACAGAGGTCAAGTTTCTTTTAAAATCTCCACCACGAGGTAAAAAAAAAGGAAAGGAAAATACAAGCGGCTTCATTTTATGTTCGCCCCCTCTGGACATGGGCCAGTTTCCTGCACTTTGCCTGGACTTCATCTGGTATTGTAGGTCCCTCTTACCGGGGAAAAAAAGCGAAGTAAACTTTCTGTGAAGCCAATGTTTCGAGTGTCGGTCTCTGCTGCCATCTTGTGGTCTTTTTTGGTGAATGACACCTTAATGCAGGTCAGCAGGAAAAGTGGTTGATAATGTCAGCACTTTGCAGGTTAAGGACAGAGGGAGCGATGAACGCATCTCGTGTAACGTTTGTTGGAACTGGCTTTGTAGCGTGCTAGCATCAGGCTTGGACAAGCTGCAGGCATGCCTGAAAATTATTTGTAATTTTATTTGTCTGTTGCAGCTTCCTTAAACAATGAGAAAAGTAAAGTTGATTTAATCTTCTCTACCATGGTGTAAAATAAAAACTAAAATGTATAAATGAAATAACAGTGCCATCATTGTATGTATCTGGCCTTAGGGACATGTCTTTGGGCTCTTTTTTCTCTTCTTTGTATAGATGTTCTGCACTCCTCATAGGGGGTACAGAACTGTTACATTTCTGTTTCTAATATGTGCATATAAGGATGAAAATTTCTTTGTCAAGTTTTGGTACATAGTGTGTTAAGCAGATTTCAGTTAAAGGTTATTTTGTACCTCAAATGGTGGTTCATTTTGGAAATTATTTAGGTGTCTGTTTCATAAATACCAAACAACAAAAGTTTCCAGTCACCCACTTTCAGTGAATTCTAGCTTAAGTGATATGACAGCAAGAAACTCACTGTATATGACTTCAATGCTGTGATGCTGGGTGAAGCCTGCTTTATACCAGGTTGGCCAAACACTCAGTTTGGTCCCTCACCATCCCCACCTTCACTCCACCATTATGTGACTCTGGTTATGTACTTGTCTTTAATTTTATTTGAAACCCTTTGGCTAAATTGTATCATGAGAGATACCATATCAGCGTGTGTTTAAGAAAAACTCATCGAAACTGTTGAGTATGTGGCCATTTTCATACTGAAGATGGATGAATAGAAGTAATATTTTCAGTACATTACACTGTGGCACATCAAGAGGGTTAAAAGGCCAGTTAAGTGGAACACAAGATTTGTGGCTTGTGGAAGAAGGTGGTGTGATGGATCAAGCATGTCAGAAGTGGTTTGCAAAGTTTCTTGCCGGACATTTCTCACGTGAGGGTTCCCCACATGTCAGATGGACCAGTCGCAGTCGATAGCCATCCAGTCCAGATATTAATCGAGGACAGACCACATTATGCCACGCTGGAGCAGGTGACATGCTCAAAAAACCCAAATGAAGCGTTGAAAATCATTTCCACCAGTACAGTTACATTAATCGCTTTGATGTTTGGGTTCTACAGAAGTTAAGGGGGGAGGAGGAGGGATCCCTGCCTGACCACATTTCCACATCAGATCGTCTGCTGATAAGTGAGGAAAACGTTGTGTTTCGAAGACATTGTAGACAGGGGGATGAATCGTTGATATTGGACATTAATGGGGACTGGGAGAGATGGCAGGCACACGAAGGGAAACACCAGCAGCCACTCCAAAGTGTGGTCTGCACCCAAAGGAGGCGATGCTGTGGATATGGTGGAATCATTAGGGAGTCCTGTACTAGGAGCTCCTCACCAGAAACCAGGTGGTTACTTCTAAGAAGTACTGCTCCCCATTGGACCAATGGAACTCACCGCCCCAGGGAAAGAGTCCTGCCTGAATTTGTCAGCAGAAGACGCGTAATCGTCCATCAGGATAAGGTGAGAGAGCACGTTTCTCTTTGGTGACCAGGGGAAACCGGTTCCAGCCTCACTGGGCAGTCCCGATTCATCCGCAGTACTCACAAGACATTGCAACCTCGGATTGCCAGTTATTTGAGCCTTTCCAAAATCCTCTTAATGGAGGAAAACTTCCAATCTGTGGAAGACTGCAAAAGGCAACTGGAAGAGTTAGGGTACTGTGCGCTAAAAGATAAGTGTTGTGGGCAGATGGAATGGCGAAGTTGGCCGAACGATAGCAGAAGGCAGTGGAACTAAATGGTGAAACCGCTGTCAAGTCACATTGTTGAGGAAAATGAAAAAAAATGTGCCTGTTATTGCATCTTACCAAAAACCTCGAAGGAACCTTGTGGACAAGCAGAGTTCAGTACGTTCCAAGTGTCGGTCTTTTCTGCCCATCTCGTGGTCACTTTGGGGAATGACACCATAGTGCGGGTCAGCAGGAAAAGTGGGTGATCCCAGTAGAATATCAATGACTTTGGGTGACAGTGTTATTTACAAGTGCATTTGAAAACGTCTAAATGTCAGCACTGTCCAGTTACCTTGTGACTGGTTTGCAGGTTAAGGGCAAAGGGAGCGAGGAATGTGTTTTATGTGACCTTTGTTGGAACTGGCTTTGTAGTAGAGTCAGGTTTTGACAAGTTGCAGGTGTGCTTGAAAATCATGTCATTCTTTCATCTGTTGCAGCTTCCTTAAAAATTGCAGACATAAAATTTGTACATAATTATCCCCCCAAGGGATACAAAAAGAAAGCAAAGTAAAATATTCAGCACCATCGGTGTTGGTACGGTTATTACCTCCTTTGCCTAGACTTCGTTTACCATTTTAGATTCTTTGTATGGGTGCAAGCCTCGTCCTTTTCCAGCTTCTGCTTCTAACCCGTGCATTCCAGAATGAAGATTTCTTTCTCAAGCATTGGTAACTGGCATCTTTAACATCATTTAAGTGAAGTCACTGTGTCATTCAAAAGTGGTTCATTTTGGAGGTTCTGTAGGAGTCTGTTTCAGAAGTCCTGAAAAACAGAAGTTTCTCCTCATCCATTCCCTGTGAATGCAGGCTTAAGTGCTATGAGAACAAAAAGACATACTGTATAGGATTTCAAGCCTGTAATACTGGTTGAAGCTTGCCTTAAATGGGGTTGACCAAACAGTCTGTTCAGCCAAAAAGTCCATTCAGCCAATAAGTCTGTTAGGCCCCCAAACCCCACTTCCACTGATGCCCCCCACCACCCCCATGACGTGGTTCTGGTTGCCCACACTTGCCTTTATTGTCCTTCAAAACTGTTTTTGTCAGACTGTGTCATACAGCTGTGTTAACAGCGTGCGATAAAACAAATGTCATCACAACTGGTAAATGTGCATGTGGCCCTTTTCCCACTGAAGACACATGAATGTCAGCAACATTTTGGGCCTCTTAGGCTTGTCATTTCAAGAAAGGTACAAAGGTACAAAGTGTAAGGCAAGAAAGGATCTGTGGTGTGTATGCAGAAGGTGCTGTGACTGACAGAATGAGTCAGACGCGGACTGCGAAGTTTCACGCCAGGGATTTCTCATGCGCGGTTGCCCCATGGGTCGCCCCATGGGTCTCGCAGACCAGGGGCAGTGGAGAGCCCTCAATGGCAGACGTTCACTGAGGACAGGCCATGTCATGGCAGGCGGGAGACAGGTGACACACTCGAAGTGTCCTGATCAGGCTTCGAAAATCACTTGGCACCAGCTTGGTTACTTCTCTCGCTTTGCCGTTTGGGCTCCACGGGAGTTAATCCGGGTGGTGGGGGACGCTTCCTGACCACATTTCCACGTGCAGTCCACTGAAACATAAGGATAACATTCTGTTTCCATGAACATTATGGGTCAGGGGGAGGTTGAATCGTTGCTATTTGAGAATAGTGTGGAACTGGAGAGACTGTGGGAAAGCAAAGGAACCACCACCAGACGCCCCTGCAAAGAGCGGTCTTCATCCAGAGGAGGTGATGATGCCCTTGTAGTGGGTTTGGGAGGGAGTCCTGCAGAAGGAGTTCCTTGCTGAAGGGCAGCAGGTCACTCGCAGTAAGTACTGCTCCCCATCAGACCAACTGAGAGCACTGCCCTAGGGAGTTTCGGGAATTTGTCAGCAGAAGACATGTAAGCCTCGGGATAAGGTGAGAACACACGTTCCTGTTTGCTGACCAGGGTAAAACAGTTCCAATCTGGCTGTGCAGTCTTGATTCATCCGCAGTGCTCACCAGACCTAACTGCACAAGCCTAACTGTCCAGTAAGCCCAGCGGCTGTCAGCGCCACACTGACCTGCGGGAAGGGCTTCGGTTTGCTGCGTCCTGACCTTCCATTACCAACCACAGCATCTGAGGCATCTTGGGGACCCCCCAGTAGAAGGCATCACCTGGGCAAAAAGCTGCAAAACCAAAGAGAAGTAGGCCAGGGCACAGAGGACAATGCCCGTGGTCCCACCCGAGAGCCACCACTCAGCGTCGTGTTTCTCCTCTGCTCCCCAGAAAGCAGTGCCCCCCCACCCCCCCACCATGGTCTCAAGGATTTTGAAACACCTTCCTCAGCAGAAGAAGGCTGGGAGGAGGAGGCTGACATCCTGTGAGGCCTGAAGGTAGAGTGCACTTTCCCCTTACATGCGGGACACTGGAGAGCTCTCCTGGGCCCCGAGCGCACTGCACACACTGCACACTCACGTCTGTACCAGAACTAGGCTGACATGTGCTGTACAGACTCTCCCTGGAAACACCATTCTTGTCCAACCAGGGGGGGTTGGTGAAACCTCAACCTAGCCTGGGGTGTGGGACCCAGTGTACCTGTGGAAACTGGAGGAAGGTGTTCAAGGCATGTGGAAGAGAAAGAGGCTGCTGAGGAAGTCAGACGGGGCTCTGTACTGTTTGTAAAGGAAAGGTGTGCGGGTGTGTCCGTGTGCACATTCACCGAAGCTCTAATTTGCTGTGTTAATTGGTGTGCCTTCTGGATTATGGAATAATGGGTGCTTTTATTTCCTGTACTTCCCAAACTCACTTTATTAAAATAATAGCTGCATATTGTTAGGGAAAAAAACAATAATGTTCTCATCAAATATGAGAGCCTGCAAAAGATCTTAAGAGTGCAAATTTCACAATGTTACAGCAGTTTTCTCCAGGTGATGAGATTAAAAATCTTTTATGTAAGAAATTATTTTTTAAAAAGCCTTGTTTAGTAACTTTTATGAAGTCTGGCATTTGAAGACAGCATCTGTGGGTATCATACCTCCCCAAGGGCGGCTCGCTGGGTCAGGAACTTTCCAGGGCAGTTAGGACTGGGGCCAGACCAGGGGCCAGACCAGCGACAGACAGGGCAGGGTCTGGATGTCAAGACAAATCTGCCAAATCTCTGAAAGGCTTACTTGACCCCAGCTTAGAGGGCAGGGAGCTGTTGTTTGTGGCTGACCATTCTGGCCAGTGACCCCTCAACAGCCCAGCTATGGCCCCCAAGCCATCCCAGAGCTCCCTTACCTGGGTGGCGGACAATCAGAACATAAACCAGGTGGGACTCGCCAGAGCTGCGGTGGCCACTGTAGTCACAGTCGAGTGTGTGATGGAGGCAGGTGGCCATGCTGTCCTGTCACCTCAGCCACTGATGTCCTTTTTGCCCAAGGACTATTGACCTGCCCCATCCAGGTCACTCACAGTGTCATGTGGAGGAGTTGGGAAGCCAGCAGGTGCAGCCAGCATGGCCTTGGAGGCATACCAGGTGTCATGGGGACAGGACAGTGACTTCAGCTGCCTGTCAAGGGCAAGAGACTCAGAATCCAGCAGATGTCAGGCTGCCCTCACTTCTTGGAGCCTCCACTTCAGAAGCAGAATGATGGATGCCAGCCGCTGAGTTGGTGGGCGGGAGGTGTGTGTAAACACCCAGCTCCCTGCACAAGGTGGTCTGAGACTGTGCGAACTATGCAAGCAAGGCTGAAACAAAAGGGCCTGTTTATGACTTAGCCTTGAGAGCCACGCACCATTTTCACAATGCAGCTCACCCCGGTTGTGTTGAAGGAGGGAGTGTACAAGGGCATGTGCATTTGGGGGACACCTTGGAGGCTGACAGCTATACTAGGAATGTGGTTTGCTGCTGAAGGGGAGGGAGAGGGAACAGACCTCTCTACTCATCTTGAATCACTAAGCCTTCTGGGAGAACTCCAGGGTCTGTCCTGGTGTTGGGGGTGGTGAGCATCACGTGGCAGTCTGTGGGTTCCCCTTCCCACTGAATTCAATGTCAGCCCCTCTGCCAGCATTACAGCAGGACTCTGCCCCTCTCCCATGGCCCATGCTGAAAGCCACAGAATATTGAGTTTATGGTGTTCTCTCTGGGCTGTGGTGGTGGGGGGAGAAACAGGGAAGGGAAACAAAACCCAAGAAATACACCTTCCTTTAAAAAAAGCATAAAAGAACATAATAGTGGGTATTTATTATTGAAATCCACATAGTTTATGTAGACACTCTTCTTCACAAGCCTGGCACTGGGAGGACAGAAAGGTCATTGTTCCTGGTCATGGGGGGTGGGTGTCCCCCCTTTGGTGAACCCACCCCAGCAGGAACAGGGTGGGTCATGCTTAGGTCTCCCTCATGCAGGAGAGGGTATGATGGGGTCCTCACTAATTGTTCACCATCTCTGTGTATTGAATTCAGCTCTGGTTCTAAGAAAAGGGTGACATCTGGGAGCTGTTAGCACCCTTCCTTATGCTTATGAAGATGTAGATGTTTACCCCTGTTCTCACCTTCAGTCTTGCTGGACTCCCACCATTGGGCCCACTGGAATTTTGTCCTCCTGGGCCATTGTGGACATTATCTGTGAATGGGTGGCCAGGAATGACCAACAGTGTGCATGTCCATTATCTCATCAGTCTTGACCTCACAAACAAAAGTGTAAAGATACAGTAAGTACTAATTTCAAGATGGTGTCAGTGGTGTATTCAGCCCTTGGGACCCAGGTACAAGGAGAGTGCATTACAGAAGCTCCTGTGCTGCAGGCTTCATGAATGACATATGCAGACTGGGTGCACCTGTCACAGGAGAAACTTGGTTCTTCTTGCCAATGCACTAAAGCATTATAGATCAGCAAGTGTATTAGCGTGCAAGCAGGATTTGTTAGTGATACGTTCTCATGGAAGAGGACAGGTCTTGCTGAGATGGGAGTGAAAGGCAAGAAGTTGGGTGACAAGAGCACCAGGTCCTTTGTCCTGAGAACTTATATAGTTGGTGCGATGGGGGCAAAGAACTTACATATTGGTTGACAGGTAAAAGTGGTACCAGCTTCCACGGGGGATGAGACTACTCAAACATAGGTATGTGTGGGCGTCGGTAGCCCAAATCCTTATCTGGCTTCAGACCCCATTTGGTCATCTTGTCAAATACATATGAGACAGGAGACAGTTAAAGTTAAAACAGTTACCCAAAGTTATCTATGGGCTCTTTCTGTAAACATTAGGGACGCTTCATAAAACAGACAGTTGACAGAGGCAAACGGTTAGCCTATTTTGTTTTACGGGTCCTTCCTTGAGTGCTGTGGACCCCCTCCCATCTTCTAGGCCTTGGGATGAATAGTCTGAAAGCCTTTCTTTCCCAGATGGTGGAAATGATACCTAGAACTTCCATGTGTTAGCATGGAGTTTCTTGTGATGCTGCACCATCTAGCAATAGAATTGGACCAGGCTCAGGACTGCTGAGTTAGTGGGTTAAGACCTGTCTTCCTTGTCCTCCCTGCCTTGGCTTACCATCTATCCTCACACACCAGTGCATGCTGTGCACCAGGAAATGCTGACTCTGAAGGGGCAGCAAGGAGAGTGAGAAAGACCAGGTGCTCAGATTGAGACAGGCTCACTCCCGTGCACTAGCATACATCCCCCCGTGCTGTTCACCTCTGAGGCTTCGGAGGTTGTAGGAAACTAGAAGAGCCAAAAGAAGCCAAGGGAGGAGGGTAGGGAGCCTATTAAGAGAAAAGGCCCCACTTCCCAGGAGTCCGGGGAATTCCCTTCTCTGGTGAGTCTGTCTCAAATCCCTGTCTCTGGGCAGTAACCAAAGTAGACTGGCTCCAGACTCACCCATTTGTAGGGGTTGAATTTCTGTGGCTGAGAGAGGGATGTGGGCTTCATTTTTGTATGGAGATAAAACGGGATGTGGGCTTCATTTTGTATGGAGACAAAACTCCAGAAAAAAGCCATCAAAAAACCATGAAAGAGATTGGTGCTGATATCCCCATATTACTCATGGAATTATTTGTCCATCTCATCTCTTGTCATGAAACTGGAGGGTTTGTTTAACCAGTGACTTCTGTACTAATTACCATCTTGGGGAGAGTAAGGTTCCATAGACGTCTGAGGGCTATTGACATGTGATTTAATGGTAATGATTCATTCACTTCACCTGCAAACATAGGGCTTCTCCCCGGAGTGTGTCCTCTGGTGTGTGATGAGATTTGACTTGCATGTAAAGCCTCGCCCACACTCCCTGCAAACATAGGGCTTCTCCCCTGAGTGTGTCCTCTGGTGTGTGATGAGATTTGACTTGCATGTAAAGCCTCGCCCACACTCCCTGCAAACATAGGGCTTCTCCCCTGAGTGTGTCCTCTGGTGTGTGATGAGATTTGACTTCCGTGTAAAGCCTCGCCCACACTCCCTGCAAACATAGGGCTTCTCCCCTGAGTGTGTCCTCTGGTGTGTGATGAGATTTGACTTGCATGTAAAGCCTCGCCCACACTCCCTGCAAACATAGGGCTTCTCCCCAGAGTGTGTCCTCTGGTGTGTGATGAGATTTGACTTCCATGTAAAGCCTCGCCCACACTCCCTGCAAACATAGGGCTTCTCCCCAGAGTGTGTCCTCTGGTGTGTGATGAGATTTGACTTCCATGTAAAGCCTCGCCCACACTCCCTGCAAACATAGGGCTTCTCTCTTGAGTGTGTCCTCTGGTGTTTAACGAGATCTGGCTTATATGTAAAGCCTCGCCTGCACTCTCTGCAGACATAGGGCTTCTCCCCTGAGTGTGTCCTCTGGTGTGTGATGAGATTTGACTTCCGTGTAAAGCCTCGCCCACACTCCCTGCAAATATAGGGCTTCTCTCCTGAGGTTGTCTTCTGGTGTGCGATGAGATGTGATCCATCATTGAAGCCTTGCCAGCACCCACCGTGCTGGACTCTTAAAAATTTTTGACATTCCAGCTTTCACAAATAATTTCCCTGTGTCCTCTGGACTCTCTTCCTGGCCTCTGCGGGGCTCTTCCTCCATCATCCTCTCATGCTCACTAGAACTTGTCATTTGTTCTTTGGAAGGTTGGAAAAAGGGTCTTGAGAATGTCCTGTGACTGATCCTTTTAAGCAAAGGTTTGGACCTTTCTTTGACTTCCTGACCTTCAGCTTTATCATTCCAGCTGTGTGTACTAGTATGTTGTTGCTGCTGATTCTCATCCTCTGGGCAGGGGTCCTCTGCTTGGAGGTGTTTTCTTGCAGATGTTCCCGGGAGAATCTGAGAGGGATGATTGAGTTTCACGTGTTGGCTGAGGAATTTCTGACTGGAGAAGGCCAGAGAGCAGGAAGGACATGGGTGCACCTCTGGCTTTGGTTCTGCTGAAAGAGAAAGTTTTGGTCAGGGCAGATGTTGATGAGAATGCCTGGGCCATATGACTTGTCTCCTGGTAAGACCTGCCCCATGAATCCTTCTTATTGTGGTGACAACGCAAGCTCCGTCTCCCACAAAGTGTGCACTCCCAGTCTTTCTTTCTTTTTTATTTTTTATGCAGTGCACCTTCTTCAGAATTCCAGAAAGCCTACATGAAGGGTCTTTGCTAACATTGCTCAGACTGAGAACTTTCGAGTAGCAGGAGAGGCAATTTCACTCCCTGAACGGCAGTGACCTTTCCCCTCTACAGGTACCCTCTACGTCATATTAAATAAAACTAGGAATTGGATCTCTTTCAGTTTTTCAAAACTATAAAATAGTATCTTTCCTGCTCTTGCTTGTGTGACTCAGTGGATTGAGTGCCTGCTCGTGAAGCAAGGGCTCACTGGTTAGATTCCCAGTCAGGGCATGTGCCTGGGTTGTGGGTCAGGTCCTCAGTAGTAGCAGGGGGCATGTGAGAGGCAACCATGCATTGATGTTTCCCTGTCTTTCTTCCTCTTCCTCTCTAAAAATAAATAAAATCTTAAAAAGGAAGTCATTCCTCAAGCCTCACACCAAATATTTGTGCTTCATTTCATTCAGTGTTAGTCCATTTCAAATATCCTGGTAAGTCCTGTTTAAAAATATTTCTCCAACCACATGTCTTACATGCCTGACTCCTGTTGCTCTCTGGCCAATCCACCATGTGCTCTCACTTGGAGAGGAAATAATCTCTGAGGGGATTCCCCACTGGCATTTATTTTCTAAAAATTAACAAAGCATGATCAGAACAGAGAACACACCACTCTGCAGCTGACGACTGCACACTTGCACTCAGAAAAGTGCCCAGTGTCTCAACTCTGGTCATCAGCACTGCATTCTTGGGCTCTTAAGCATCTGTCTGATCTCTATTCTTACCCTCTAGGCTGAGATGAGACCTGAATGACCCTCAGCCAATTCAATGCCTCACTGTTTTTCTTCCCTGCAGTAGCTGCTCCCTCTGCCTGCAGGTATTTTTTATAAATGTTCTCTCCTGAGGGAGCCCTTCCTGGACCACGTGCCACACCTTACCTCCCCTCACACTGATCCCTTGGCACTTGTCTTGGATTAGTTTTCTCCAAAGCACTAACCACTGTGTGGTGTTATGCACATGCAAGCACGTGTGCCTGGGTTTCCCTCCTTTATTGGTCAGCTCCTCAAAAACAGTGATTCTCACCCTCATGTTAATCTGTATTTCCAGGTCCCAGGACCGTGTGCGCCTCAGAGTAGGATCTCACCTGACAATTCACTGAAATGGTGAACAAATGTGCCCTGCCTGAATGGTGTGCCTTGGTGCTTTGGGTGTTGTCTGAAAACTGAAAGGTTACAAGTTCCATTCTGTCAGGGCACATGCCAGGGTTGGGGGCATGCCACAGACAACCAATTAATCTTTCCCTTGCACATTGGTTTTTCTTTCTCCCACCTTTCCACTCTCTGTAAAAAATAAATAAAAGCTTGTTTAAAAAGATTTGATTTATGTATTTATTTCTTTTTCAGAAAAAGGGGGAAGGGAGGGTGGGAGAGGGAGAGAAACATCAATGTGTGGTTGCCTCTCACATGCCCCCCTACTGGGGACCTGGCCCCAAAACCCAGGCATGTGCCCCCAACTAGGAATCAAACTGGTAATCCTTTGGTTCACAGGCTGGTGCTCAATACTCTGAGCAACACCAGCCAGGATAAAATCTTTAAAAAATAATGAATGCCTATAAACAAAAATGTTTTATTTAGAAGTATGGAGGAAAAGTAAAAAGAAACAGCTATAAAAGTGTCAGAAAAACTGCCTTGGTGAGAGAACTGGTTAGTACTTAAAAACTTTTTTTTTGCCCTTCAGTCTTTTAGTACTATATGCAGTTGTGTATTTTGTTCATGAAATATTTTAAAAATAATATAAAAATTTTGCCTAAGAGTCAAAGGCATATGAATGAATTGTGAATTTCTGAAGCATCTGAGTTGAAACTTGACTGACTTTAGAGTGGATTTTACTCTACTTAAGAGTTGGATCATGAATATTTCTATGGAGAATTCTCTCTTTTCTTTCTGTTTTGTAGAACAGTGGTGCCCACCTCTCCCGGACTCGATCTCTCTCTTCCACTTGCTGCCCCACTTGCTGCCCAGCTCCTGGCCATACTCATCCCCGCACCAGACCAGCAGCTCACAGCCTGGCCTGACGACCCGGCAGGTTCGGTAGAAAATCTGCCCTGTGGTATTGAAAGGCCACCAGGTTCTGTTCTTCATCATCCCGGGCACAGTTCACATACCTGGGATTGAGGCAGAGGAAGGGAAAGAAAACCACAGTGATGAGTTCCCACTACCTGTTACATCCATGTCCAGCTCCTCACTGATTCTTAAGGCCCATTAGGCTCTGGTATTGCCCACTGCCCCTCATGCTCCTGGGGAATCTGTGTTCAGTGTCTGAGTGTCTGTCAGCATGTCACGTGAATTCTTATCTCCAAGTCCTGCTTGCAGTGCAAATGCTGCCTAATACCATTTTCTAAAACACAGTGTAGACTTAACCTCCACCCTGATTGGCCATAATATTTAGTGATCTCTGGTTTCTACAAACTCTAAATTGAGTTGTCTCACACCACAGAGCCTGGTGCTTGATCTAGGGCTCTGCTTCTAAATTAGCTCACTAATTATCCAGTACTCAGCCAACATCTATTTTCTCTTGAGAGTCCTTTGTCCAACCCCCATACACTTTATTTAGGGTACCATTCACTTGCCTGGCCCAAGGTTACCATAGAAAATTGAAGGTCCTTTTTTACTTAGTAAAATAAAACAGAACAATAGTAGTTGATCCACATTCTGTTATCCCTGATAAAAGAGAGCCCCTCTCAGGAAAGGGGCCCATGACCATTTCTCTGCAGGCCTCAGAGCCCAGTTCTAATTAGAAGTGAGGCCGGGATGCTTTGCTGCCCTCACAGGTTTAGGCCATCCTTGCTTTGTGGTATCTTGACACTGTGCACCTCTTGGAAATTATAGTTAAATGCTTCTAAAAGCGTTTTTTTTTATGTCTGTCTGCAAGAAGTCCTTCATAAGGACATGGTTGTGTGATCTGTTTAAGTAATGTATTCCTGCATCTAAGCTGGAATACAGTAAGTGCTTAATTAATGTTGATTTGATAAATTAAAGTGTAATCCAGTGTCCATGGTGAATCTAGGCTCTTCAAGGTCCATCCCAGAGCCAAAGTTGTTTCTAGTAGAGCTTTATATTTTGAGGACATATGCTATAGTTTTTTCCTAAATGTCCCCTGAAATGAAAGAACACTGTATGGAGAAAAAGAGGAAAAAAAGGATGAAGGGAGACCACTGACGGAGGCATGACGAGAGGGAAAGATATATGGGCTTGTGGGGGGATGAGAGTCCCCTCTGGCCCCAGAGACCTGCTGACCTCACCTCATCCAGTTGGCCCAGGATCTGTCCTTTCCATCCACATACTCATAGCAGTTTCTCCCTTTGGCGATCTGCATTTCAAAACAGAAGGTAAAGACCTTTTAGTTTTTGTGTGGGGAGGTAAGAGTCAGAAGAATTATTTTATTCCACTGTCATCAAAGCTCTTCCAGCTTGCATGGGGATTCAACTGTCAGGTGTGACCACATGATATTTTTCTTAGTTCTCCTCTACGCATCCGAGTCTACCTGTCCAATCAGAGCGGGAGCCCCACAAGGGAGGAGCCACTCCCTTGTATCTGCACCACTTTGCTCCCACTTACCTTCTGATCCTTAAACAGGAGCTCTGTGTTCATGTAAAGTCCAGTCAGTACACAGAGCTAATCATACTGTCCCCTCCATGTCTAGCATGTGGGAGGTGAGGTCCCTCCAGGCCTCAGAAGGCATGTGGGAAGCCAGAGGACAGTGGAAGAGGCAAATAGTTCTCACCAGCCAGGAGTATCTGCTCTTGGCTGCCTCTTCGTCTTCTGTGATGTGTCCTTCATAAGGGCCAAAGTGCAGACCCTCAGGCAAATCAGCTGCCTCATTCCATACTCCAAGACCAGCCTCAGGGATGCCCGATGGCCCGATTCTCAACCCAGGGGGCAGGGTGAGGGCTGAGCAGTGGGGATGCCCCTTGTCCACTGCACTGTCCTTTACAAATGTAGGGGGCCCATGTACAGCACAGCTGTCGATGAAGAAGTTCTGACACTTGTCACAATCTGGAGGTGAGAGCAACAGGGGTTAGGGAAGGTATAGCACATGTTCCTGGACACAAAGAGCTTCAGAGAAAGTCCGACACTGACATCATTGAGACTCAATCCTGTACTTTTTGTCACTAGAGGAATGGAATGATTTGGGGACCAAAGGACCAGATGAAATTATTGTATCATAACATGCTTCTTAGTGAGGGTCACTTACAAAGGTAGTCATCATCCTGGAGCTCGTTGACCTCTTGGTACACATGGCCCTTTCTTTCTCGTAGGCTGTACGTCTTCCCGTCCATTTCCCTTCTCCTGAGTTCTAAGTTGGAGAAGGGCAGGTGAGCGAGGTTGGTGGGATCTAAATTGTTAGTTCCCATTTTGTTAGATAACACAATCTCCTCCCATCAAATTATTACTTGTCCTTTTGCGTACTCTGATATTTTACTCCGTTAACTATTGGTTCAGAAGCTTAGACTCCACAGCAACTACAAATGACTGATTGAATTTTAGATTCTAGATCTTCCCTTACCAGGTTTACTTGCCACCCTTTAATCATTCATAACATGTTTATTGAGTGCACTTTATATGTTAGGCATTGAGTAAAGGCCTGGGCACACAACACCAATAAAGTGTGGTTGCTATTATCACAGATGGATTTATTGGACCAGTTGCATGTGTCAATTGTTTTAAATTTAATTTAATGTTTTCAAGCGAGGTATGAGTGAAGTATCCTTATCTTCACTTTACACATTAGCATTCAGGAACTCAGAGAATTTATAGGATTTGCCCAAAGCTCCACTGCTAAGTTCAGCCTGAGCTTAGCCCAGCTTAAATCCAGGCCTATCCAAAGTCTGCTCCACATACCTGGGTCATACTTATCAGCCCTTCCACAGGACTTAGAGGAACTAAAGTTTCCAAATTTTTTTCTCTTAACCTGATTTTCATCTAGTGTGCTTTCCAAAGGCACATGCTTCTCCAGGAGAGGACACTGGTTTCTGGGCATGCTCTGAGTCACTTGCAGTCCTCAAATTTGTTGTTCCTGACAATTCCTTCAAACTATATTCATTGCTTAATGGCACCCTGGTTGTTGCCTTCAATATAAGAGCCACATATTGAGAGACAACATGTATTTAAATTTTTAAGGCCTATGATACATTTTATATGCATGTCTTTAATACTTCAACCCTTGGAGACAGATACCTAGGGAGTATGAATATTAGAGGGGATAGGGCCAATGTGGGCAATGAATCCAAGATTAGAACTCATGCCTTATGGCTCCTTCTTTCAACTGTGTCTATAATATTGAGAGTGAAGGATATTTGGAAGAGAATAAAGAAATAGTTGGCAGAAACATATCTAGATAATAAATAAAATGGTGATAAAATTTGAAATACCTTAGAAAGCATATTTGTACTTAGATTAGCTGGTTCCTACGAATTGTTTGAATTAGGCTGTACCAGTAGGTAGTTGTCTTAAGTTCCATGATCTATAACATGCTAATTTTCAATGTTCTAGTGAATGTGCAATTAAATAATGTTCAACAAAGTGTTCTGTGAATTATGTAATACAGTATGAATGTGATTACAGTCCCGCTATTAATCTACCCCTCAGCTTTCTCCATATTTCAAATCTCACAGAAATTACCTTCAGTGTTCATTGATCATCTAGTTTAATTTGTAATTGTGAAATCATTCATCCAGCAAACATTCGGAGTCCCTCTCAGGAGCCCTGATCTGAGCCTGTGACTTCTGAGAAGACTCAGGTATGGACCAGCCTCTCGAGGAGCTCACAACACAGAGGTAGGCAGGATGAACAAATGATTCTAAACAGCATTAGAGCAGCCTCCTTGGAACTCAGAGAAGGAAGCTGTTACTTCACCTTACAAGAAACGGCATTTGAAATCAGTTCCAGACGGATGAGTTTCTATTAAAGAGTGTGTAACCTATATGAAGTCCTTAAGTCATTTTATTATTTGTTATTTCTCAATCATCAAACCTGAAGCTCCTCAGGGGTGGGAGATACTTTCTTTGATTAGAGTGGGAGGCTGTGATTCTGGACATTTTACATTCTTCTTCACCTGGGACCATTCACTGTACAAACTGACTACACAATGTATGCTTTCCTTAGTCGGCGGGTCTTAGTGCATCTCTCACTTCAGCACAGCAGAGAAGAAATTTGGTTGAAACTGTCAGTCAGATGAATGATATAATAACACATGGATAAGACAATGTAAACTTTAGAAACTATGAAAGTTTATTTTTCTAATAAAAAAAAACATTTTGTATATTTTCTTGAGAGACAGAGAGCAAGGGAGGGAGAAAGAGAGGGAGGGAAACATCAATGTGAGAAACATTGATCACCTGCCTCTCACACACACCCCAACTGGGAACCTGGCCCACAACCCAGGCATGGGCCTTGACCAGGAATCAAACTGGTGATCTTTTGCTTTGCAGGATGACACCCAACTGAGTCACGGTGTCCAGGGTAAAACCATGAAAGTTTTAATGAGTTCGTAAGTGGTTTAGAGAAGCAACTATGGGTTAGGTTGCACTATCACACATACTGTGATTTAGACATGTAATCAAACATTTCTATATCTCTGAAAGCTCCCTTCCCTCATCATAAATGGTGAGTTATAGTACATACCTCATCGGCTTGATGTAATGTTTAAGTGAGTTTATTCACACAGAACTCTTAAAGTCTGAAACATTGTGAAAATGAAACAAATGGTAGTTACTATTGCTGCTATAGTTAACTATTAAAATGATGATGAGCCCTGGCTGGTGTGGCTCAGTGGACTGAGCCTGCAGACTGAAAGGTCACCAGTTCCATTCCCGGTCAGGGCACATGCCTAGGCTGTGGACCAGGTCCCCCACTTGGAGATGTGGGAGAGGAAACCTATTCATGTTTCTCTCCCTCTCTCCCTCCTTTCCCCCTCTCTAAAAAGTCAATAAATAAAATCTTTAAGGAAGGATGATAATGTCAGACAGTGTGTTGAAGAGGCCAGGAAAGGAAGGCATCAGTTCCTAGGATACTTTCTGCATTTCCCTGCTCTTACCTGCCTTTCTATCCATGAGGAAAATTTTGCTGTCAACAGGATTTGGGAAATACTCACCTTCTGGTGTTTACTGTGTTCCCTTCTGCAGGCCACCCAGGAAGGTTTCACTGAAAAATGATGAGAAATCAGTGTTTTGGTTGGTAAATGTTTCCAAAACCTGGAGATTTTTATTAGGGACACAGAATTCTGAATGAGAGCAGTCCAAGAACAATCCCAGGATGATTGGAAAATGTTTTCTGTTGTTCATTAAGGCCTAGGCTTCTATTGGGGCCATCCACTAATTTCATTAGAATGATAAAAAAAATAGACAAAGTGTCATCTATGCTTCACCCTTTGTTCACAAAGCATCTGTTACATTTATTAAAAAATAAATTGTCCTCTCCTGACAAAAAAGTAGTAAAACTAACTGCACAGAAACTCCACATCTTCAACATAACCCTTTCTCCGTCCTGTTTTCTTCATTCACACTGGCCTTGTCTGGGATAAGGGCACCGGGATCACCTGGCCTTTCTCTGGTATCCTCCCCCCTGGGCACATACTGGCCATCCACGCCCTTCCTGTGTCATTAGACTCTGGTCAGCATCCACAGTCTGTCGACCCCAGAAAGGGAATTCCAGTCTCGTTAAAGATCACATCTTGTCTTCAGCTGTGTTTCAAGCCCAGACCCATGAAAGTGGACGGACCCCACCCACCGAACACTCACGATACTGGACAGATACTGGATAGAACGGCACCACGACCGACATCAGGAAATCATACGGTGATCAACCCCTCCCAACCCTGGCCCTCCCCCCAGCTCCCGAAATCAGCACGGTTAATACTGTTCCCCCTCCGTCTCCATGCAGGCCATCAGCCAGGTGTGGGGACCCTCCTCACCGGCCAGACCCGCCTCCCTCTCTTGCGATGACGACCCTTCTGAATTAGTTACTTTCTCGCTCACTTTATGTTCTTACACATTTACTGCTTACTAATGCGTCTATAAATATAGACGATTACGTTGCCCACGTGAAAGTTGACGGGAACAGCCCCTCACTGTACGACACACTGTTGTGCCTCTTGCTCGTTCGCTGCACCAGCAAACCTGTTCCCTGGTGACGTCCTGAGATGCCGCCCGACCCAAACCAGGTCCGAGTCGGGAGGGCAGCGCTGGCTCCTCCCGCCGCTCACCTTGCTGCCTCGGGGCCCGTTCTTCATCGGAGTCCTCAGGGTCGTCCTCCTCCTGGAGCTCGGTGGCTGCCTGCGGCGGTGACCCAGGAAAGCCGGTCGTGGGCCCTGAGACCTGGGGAAGAGACAAAACCTCTGTCCTGAAGCAGAGAGCGTGCGGGGAGGAACAAGCCCAGGAAGCCCGTGGGACTGGCTCCGATGGGAGAGTGAAACGAGTTGCCGTGATACCCGCACCCTCGTCAGCGCCAGCCCCGCTCTGACACAAAGGAACAAACTCCCCCCACCGGTGTCCATGCGGGAGGGAGCTGCAGGTGCACGGGGCCGCCAGAGTCGGAGCCGGCCCAGCGCCTGCCGGGTCTCCAGGCTCCTCCCGGCCCGGCCGGCCGCCTGTGCTACCTGGTGAGCGCGGCTGGTGAGCGCGTCCGAGTTCCACTTCACACTCCAGTGCCGGCCTTTCTCCCCGTTGGCAGGACGCCCAGAGAGGGGGACTCCGGCCCTGGCGGAAGAGGGGCTGGACAGGGCGGGGCCGCGCAGCCGCAGACCCGCCTGGAGGGGGGGCGCTCTAGCCCCGCCCCCTCTCCCCCACGCGCCGCCTCAGCGCGGGCTCCGCCGACCCGGCCGGGCGTCTGAGGGGCCCCGTGGGCCGGGCGGGCCTGTGGCGGCGCAGGAACCGCGCTTCTCCCAGGGAAGGGCCGGGAGGCGCCCCGGGGGTCCGGAGAAGCCCGCGCGAGGCGCAGGCGCAGTGTCCGGCACTCCGCCGTCTCTCGGGCTGAGAGGCCCGGGGTCCCTCAGGACTCCATCTGCGTCTTCCGGGCGGAGGACACTCAGCGTCCCGGGGGAGAGGGTCAGACCGCCGCGGCTGAGGGGAGGTTGGGGCGTCTCACGAGGGGCGTCCGGGTCCCCCTCCACTGAGTCGGTTTCCAGGACGACGGCATTCGGGGGTCTCTGCGTTTGGGGAGATTTGGTCTTTCCGGGTGGGCGAGCTGCAGGAAGGGCGCCCCGAGCTGAGGGGAACTGGGGTTCCCAGGCTGTTTGGGGGTCTGAGCGTTGGGGGTCAGGAGACGTGGGGTCCTCCGGGTTAGCGGACGCGCCCCTCGGTGCTGAAGGGGTTCGGGCCCCTCGGGATGAGGGCATCTGGGGTCTCTCTGGCTGGTTTGGGAGGTCTCGGGCTGAGGGTTCCACAGGGCAGGGCTCCCCGCTTACCGGTCCGTCTCCCAGGTCCTCTGTCGGTTCCTGGGCTTCCCGCCCTCGGCAGGAGTGAGGGTGCCGGAGGCGAGGTTCCCGCCGGGATAGCCGAGTGGGAGCAATCCGCCAATCAGAGCTGCGATCCCAGTGCCCTGCCCGCCAATGGGCGGCCAGAAGAAGCTGAAAGGGCGGGACGGGTGTGGGGGTGGGGCTGAGCCCCGTCGGTTCGGGACTGGCCAGCGGAAGACCCGCCCCACCCGCGGGGATTGGCTGCTCTGCGTCTCCCGAGCGCCAGTCACACTGCCTGCAGCGAGGACCACCTTGGCGGTTTCCGTGGCTAGTTTTCCAGCGGCTGGTGAGGGACCCGACCCGCGGGAGCTGGGAGCTCCGAGCCCGGGCAGGTCTTTAGGGTGGATGTGGCCCTCCTGCCGCCTGACAAAGTGTCTTTGTTGCACCAGACTGTAGTCGGGATCCCCAACTTTCGTCTAGACCCCTCCACGCCCTCCCTTGTGAAACCCACTTTCAAAAACAGCTGCATAACCAGTGAGGGCGCGGTCAAGACTGCACTGCATTCTGGGAAACTGTTGTCAGTAAATCCTGACCACGCAATTCCTAGACACAAAAAGAAGTCCCAGAGGGCTCAAAGACTGAACACATGGAGTAATAAGTATACCAGAAAAGCCATGGGGAGAAGTGGTGATACGAGTAATAGGTTTGTTGAAGTAGCTTTGTCAGGTCTACAAAGGCTTCAGAAATAAGAAGACAAGATATAAGCAAACAGAAATGAAAACAAACAAAACACCTTGAGAAAACCTACAAGTATTTTGCACAAATATAAGGCACCTAATCTGAGGACGGGGGGTTCAGGGTCAGTGTAGCTGCCACTGGCTTTCACAGGAAAAAAACAGAAATAGAGTTTCGGGCCCTCACCTCATTTTGAGCACAGAAAGATAACTTCATTTCCATGGGTCAGAAATAAGCCAACTAACTGTAATTATTACTGTGAAATTGCATAAAGGGGAACCTCACCAAAGTGGAGTTGGCGGGTGAGAGGGAGTGCTCCCACGTAGCACCACCCTGGGTCAATTACAGGAAAAAGTGTCAACCACAGGCCCCCCCCAGGAAGATGTACTGGTGCCTCCCAGCAGACACTGACTTCCCAGCAACTCAGCCAGAGAGAAACCGTGGAAGTGCAATACGACTTACTTCCATGGAAGTCAACCCACAGAAGTTCTTTACATTCGAAGACCACGGTGCACTCAGGAAGACACCAGCCTTCCTCATCTCAAAATCTTTCATGGAATCATAACTTCTGCAGAAATCTGCATACACCTGTTTTATCGGTTCAGCCACAGCAAACTTATAGAAAGATGCACCCCCCCCCCAGAGTCATACAAGGATGGCTCCAGCAACATGAAATCACAGATGGCTGGCCTGAAGGCCACACATCCGGGGTTTTGCCAAGGCCCTGGAAAACATGGTAGTTACATTCTTCTGAATAACAACGTCCTTCCTTGGGGTGAAAGGGACCCCAACTTAACGCTAATTTATTCAGGTTGGCCAGTTGGCTCCTGACAAAGAATTTGGACTTTATATTATCAATAGAACATATAAGAACTATGTAGAATGATCTGCTCACAATAATTAGTCAATGTTTATTAAGTGATGAAATTCACTGTCATGAACATACAGGGTGGGGAAAATGTAGGTTTACAGTTGTGAGTGTTCAAAACAGAGAGTTTATTCTTGCATTATTTATTAATCATTGTACAATTTCCCATACAAACCTACTGCTGCCCTACCCTGCATGTGGTTCTATGTAGAATAAGATGAGCAGCAGTTATGGACCACATCTTATACTTCATATGTTTATACAGATTAGATTTGCGGAATCTATGAGTCAAATTGATTCTGTTTTCTTTTTTAAAATGAGAATAAGATTTACTCAGCTGTCGCGAGGGCAGTAACTGTGGGGATCAGGACCAGAGTCATGCCTGTGTGTGAGTGCCCAGGCTTTCTATTCGGGACAGAGGGTGGGAGTGGGCCCTTTTTGTTACAGTGCTGTTATGGCTATAGGGCACTGATGAATGGTCGTTGTTATTTTCTCCCTGCAGGTGCACCCTGCTCTTGTTTTTCTTCTTCTTTAACAGGACTCAGAGCAGCAGTAACTGGATCCCCCCACTCTCACTCACAGGACTCAGCGCTGACATCCCGGCACCCCCCAATCTCTCAGGCTTATCCCCTCTACACAGTCCCATGAACCGATGTGACAGGACCCCTGCTCTCTCAGGGGGAGCCCCTCCCCCAATCACAGGGCTCAGATACGAGGTGGTGTCAGGGCTTCATATTCTCTCCGGTGAGACCCCTCCTCACATTCAGAGAACCCAGAGCTGATGGGACAGGTCCCTCTGTGCTGGCAGAGTGGGACCTGCTGGCTCTCAGCCGCCCACTGCCTGGAAATGCTCTGCTCTGCTGCCATCTAGTGCACATCCTGGGGATGGCACCTATTTACTCAGCAGCTGCTTGGACCGTTTTTCGAGGACACTTGGAATCTCCAGGGCACCTGACCCCTATCCCCCAGCTCAGCAGGTCTTACATGCCCATCGTGGTTGGACCCAAAGCTCACATGACAGGGCCCACTACTGCCGCTGGGGAGACCTTTCCCCAAACTAATTTGACAAGACCCCTGTTCTCCCAGAGAGGGACCCCTGTCCATAACCACAGAACCCAGAGCTGAAGTGACTCGACCCCTTACTCTGGCAGCCGGGCCCCCTTTGCATACTCATAGGCCCCGAGCTGATGTCATGGGACCGCTGCTCTCTCTGGGTGAAACCCCGCCCCACGCTCCCTGAACCCCCTTAACTGGAGTGGGATGTGACACCACCCCTGTTCTCTCTGATGAGACCCCCCCCAGCACTCGGAGGATGCAAGCTGTGACCACAGGACCCCACTCTCCCAGGTGGGCTCCCCAGTCACGCACAGGGCCCAGACCTGGTGTCACAGGCCTTGCTGTTCTCTTAGGAGGGACCCCAGGCCCTACCGATAAGACCCTGTGCTGAAGCAACACAGCTCCTCACTCTCTGGTAGGACCGACACCTTCTTACAGCCACAGGAGCAAAAGCTGCAGCTGCCGTGCCCTCTACTGTCTCCAGTGTGACCCGGCCCCCATGTCACAGCATCCAGAGCCGATGTGACAGGACCCCCTGCGCTCCCTGGGAGGGACCCTGCACACACTTGGGGGCCCCAGAGCCAAGGGGACAGGAACCGCTCTTCTGCCTGGTGGGACAGTTTTCTAGACGCACAGGGGACAGAGCCTGTGTGACGGGCTCCCTACTCTGTCAGGTGGGAGCCCTTCCCATGTCCACGGGTCTCGGCTGTCATGCAGGACGCCTGTCTTTCCCAGGTCGGGGCCCTCTTCACTGTGACAGGACCCCACTCCTTGCTGGGAGAGGCACCTTCCCACACACTCAGGACCCAGAGTTCAGATGGCAGGGCCCCCTACTTTCTCAGTGAGGGGCCCACCCCACATTCACAGGACCCCAAGGTGATGAGACAGCACCCCAGACTATCCCATGTTGGACCCCCACACTCTCTGGGACCCTGGCTGATGTCAGAAGACCAGGTGTCCTCTCGGGTGGGGCCTCTCCTCCTGCTCACAGCAGCCAGTGCTGACTGGGAACCACAGCTTCCTCTTCCTGGCGAGGTTTTCTTCCTGCAATTCTGGGACCCAGGGCTGAAGTGACAACACCCCCAGCTCTCTCTGCAAAGCCCCTGTTCCCGCACCCACAGCACACAGGCGATGGGACAGGACCCGTCACACCCACAGGTGGGGATGTTCCCCGAAGTCACAGGGTTGATGTGGCCGAGCCCTGTGCTCTTGGAGGGGGGCTGTCTTCAGGCTCCCAGGACCCACAGCTGAAGTGACAGGACCCCTGCTCTCTCAAGTCAGACCCCTCCCCACAATCACCGGGATCAAAGGTGAAGGGTCAGGACACTTGCATTTCACAGGGACGGGGCCTTTCTCAACCCTCACAGGACACAGGTGTGCAGTGACAGGACACTCCCATCTCTCCTGTAGTCCTCTCCACACTCAAGTGGCCCAGGCCTGAGGTCACAGGACCCTTACACTCTCAGGTGGGACCCCTCTCCTTGCTTATAAGACCCAGAGCTGACTTGACACGACCTCTTATGCTCTCTGGTGAGGACCCAGAGCTCCTGTTATGGGGGCTCCATCCTCTCTTAGGAAATAGTACTTCTCCCAGCAGTCAGAGGACCCAGGACTGACTTGTCAGGACCCCCCTTTTTACACTCTATTACACACCGCCATCTAGTGAGCATTTTTGGAGTAGCATCTGAGTTGAGGCCAGCAGGAAATGCTACTTTTGTCGCCGCCTTGTGGACATATTGGGAACAGCACCTTTTTCGTAGCATCTGCTCGCATCATTTTGCAAGGTCACTTTGAAGCCCCTCTGAGCCTCGCGCCATCACAGCCTCAGTACATTGTATGTGCCCACGTTTCCGTTCTATGTCTAATGCTGTTCTGCACGTTGGGTTCCTGACTCTCTCATGTGAGTTAGGCTCCCATGCCTGTGCATATCTCAAAATAGGTTGTTTCATTTGCTAATCTGTTTTATACCTGTTGGATTATTAGACCAGCCCAAAGATCCTTGAGGCTGGAGGAAGGATCATTTCTCCACCACTTAAGCAAACAGTCAGATATTTAATAGCAGGTGAATTTGTGGAGTACATGTTCGTAACCATTTACTTAAGTAAGATTTAACAATCTAACTGAAGTAACTTATTCTCATAACTGAAGGATTATGTCAATGAAGTATGGAACAATGTACTAATGTAGCTTGTTGCTATAAAACTTTTATGTAAAGTTTCAGAGGCGGTAATGAAGAGGGCCAACATTTTATACTTGGCACGTTGATTTTAAACAGGCTGTTAAGAAAGGGGAGACTGGGAAATTACTCAGGATTGACATCTCATTTATTCCTGAGAGATTTAGTTTCCAAAACTGGGTTTAGGAAGAGAGCTTCAGCACAATCACCTCAGCTTTAGACAGTAAGACTTTCTAGCAAGAGCTTGTCGACCCTCTTACCTTACTCCCTGTGTCTTAGAGGTTTTGGGGAGATAAAAAATCTCATCACAAGTGGTGAATGTGTGTGTGGCCCTTTTCCCACTGAAGATGCATGAACATAAGCAACATTCTCAGCCCCTTTGGCTTTGTCACTTCAAGAAAGGTACAAGCACAACTGCAGGGCAACAAAAGGTTTGTGGTGTGTGTGGAGATGTTGCTGTGAGTGATGGAATGTGTCCAAAGTGGATTGTGAAGTTTCATGATGGAGATTTCTCACACGCAGTTGCTGCTCGGGTAGGCAGACCTGTGGCAGCGGAGAGCCATGGAGGGGAGACATTCACTGAGGACAGACCACGTAATGGCACATGGGAGACAGGTGACCTACTCAATGGGTCCCTATCAAGGATCAAGAATTCTTTGCACCAGCACGGTGACGTTCATGGCTTTGATGCTGTGTTCCACAGAAGTTAAATGGGGTGCTGGGGGGCCCCCTTTTGACTGAATTTCTACAAGCCGTTTTCCACCAAAACCTAAGGAAAACATTCTGCTTCCAAGACAAATTTTGAGGGGGGATGCACTGTTGATATGTTAGAATAACGTGGAATGGGAGAGTTGAGGGAAAGAAAGGAACCACCACTAGCAGCCCCTCCAAAGGGTGGTCTTCCTCCAAAGGAGGTGATGTTGTGTATGTGGTGGATTCCCGAGGGTGTTGTGCAGTGGGAGCTCCTTGCAGAAACCCAGCGGGTGTTTTCCCATCACAGCACCTGAAAGCCGCCTGTGGGAAAATGTTCAGAATTTGTCAGCAGAAGACTCAGAAGGTACATGAGCATTTAGTTCAGTCTTTCCGAATTTCTCTAAATGAAGAGGAATTTCTGTTCCCTGGAAGACTGCAGAAGGCACCTGGAAGAGTTCTCTGCTTCGAAATAGAACAATGTTGTGGGAGGATGGAATGGTGAAGTTGCCTGAAAGGTGGCAGGAGGCAGTGGAACAAAGCTGTGAGTACATTGTCCAGTCGTTGTTCAGTCACATTTTTTGGGGAAAAGGAAAAGTGTGCCTGTCATGGCACCTGATGGTAAAAACTGAACAAACTTCTCTGCCAAGCCAGTAAGTGGTTCCATGTGTTCCAAGTGTCGGTCTGTGCTGCCATCTTGTGGCAATTTTGGGGAATGATGCCTTAGTACAGGTCAGCAGTCAAAGTGGTTGATACCAGTGGAATATAAATGACTTTTGATGGCAGAGGTTTTTACGAGTGCATTTGAAAACGAGTAAATGTCAGGGCTGTCCATTTACCTTGTTACAGGTTTCCAGATTAACGGCTAGGGGAGCAATTAGTGTGTTTTATGTGACATTTCTTGGATCTGACTGTGTAGTGTGACAGAGTCGGGTTTCTACAACTTCCAGGTGTGCTTGAAAATTGTAATTTGCTTTGTTGCAGCTTTCTTAAACAACACGGAGGTAAAATTTATTTAAAACTCTCCAGCAAGAGTTCAAAGAACGTAAAGTAAAATACAAGCAGTCTCATTTTATGTACGTGCCCTACAGAGATGTTTATGGACTCATTTCCTCAGCTCCGCCTAGGTTGACTTTACTGTTTTAGGTTCATTGTACCGGTAAAAAGCCTTTTGTGACGCCAATAGTACCAGTGTGTTTCCAACTGTCAGTCTCTGCTGCCATCTGGCGGTCATTTTTGGGGAATGACGCCTCAGTTCAAGTCTGCAGGAAAAGGGACTGATTTCAGTGGAATATCAATGGCTTTTGATGGCAGCGGTATTTACCAATTCATTAGAAAGCGTCTAAATGTCAGCACTGTCCAGTTACCTTGTGAGTGGTGTGCAGGTTAAAGGCAAAGGGAGCAATTATGCGCTTTATGTGACGTTTCTTGGAACTGGCTTTATAGCGTACCAGCAGCAGGCTTTGACCGAGTTGCAGGCATGCCTAAAAATCTTTTGTAATTTGATTTGTTTCTTACAGCTTCCTCAAACAATGAGAAAAGTAAAGTTTATTCAATATTCTCTACCATGGTGTAAAATATAAAATAAAATACATAAATGAAATAAAAGTGTCACTGTTTTATGTGTGTGGCCTTAGGGGGCATGTGTTGGGCCTCTTTTTCTCTTTTTTGTCTGGATGTCTTTTACTATTTTAGTTTCCTCATATAGGGGCAAAAACTGGTACATTTCCAGTTTCTGTTTCTTACGTGTATTTCTGCGTGAAAATTTCTTTCTCAAGTTTTGGCATGTAGTATGTTAAGCGTATTTCAGTTAAAGTTATTTTTGTATCTCAAACAGTGGTTCATTTTGGATATTATTTAGGCATCTGTTTCATAAATACCAAACCACAGAAGTTTCCAGTCACCCACTTTCAGTTAATTCCAGCTTAAGTGCTATGAGAGCAAAAAAACAAACTGTATATGAGTTCAATGCTGCCATGCTGGTTGCAGCCTGCTTTATACTGGGCCGGCCAAAAAGCCAGTTCGGTCCCTCACCACCCTCGCCTTCACTCTGCCATCATGTGATTCTGGTTCACATATTTGTCTTTAAGTTTATTTGAAACACTTTAGTTAAACTGTATCATGACAGATGTCCTATCAGCATGCATTAAAAAAAAGAGAAGAAGCTCACCAGAACTGTTGAGTGTGGGGCTATTTTCATATTGAAAATGGATGAACAGAAGTAATATTTTCAGTACATTACACTGTGGGATCAAGAGGGTTACATCAAGAGGGTTAAAAGGCCAGTTAAATGGAATACAAGATTTGTGGCACATAGGAGAAGGTGGTGTGATGGGTTGAACATGTCAGAAGTGGTTTGTGAAGTTTCTCATTGGAGATTTCTTGTGTGAGGGTTCCCCACCCGTCAGATGGACAAGTCACAGTCAATAGCCATCCAGTCCAGACATTCATCAAGGACAGAATCCATTTTGCCACGTGGGAGACAGGCGACATACTAAAAAATCCCTAAGGAAGTGTAGAAAATAATTTCCACCAGTATGGTTACATTAATCACTTTGATATTTGGGTTTAGAGAAGTTAAGGGGGGAGGAGGAGGGATCCCTGCCTGACCACATTTCCACATCAGATTGTCTGC
>NW_025333961.1:0-5744 GCF_019186645.2 Phyllostomus hastatus
GAGAAATCAGCTGATAGTCTTATGGGAACTCCTTTGTAGGTAACTCTCTCCTTTTCTCCTGCTGCTTTTAAGATTCTTACCTTATCTTTAATCCTGGGTAATGTAATGATGATGTGCCTTGGTGTGTGCTTCCTTGGATCCAGCTTCTTTGGGACTCTCTGAACTTCCTGGACTTCCTGGAAATCTATTTCCTTTATCAGATTGGGAAAGTTCTCCTTCATTATTTGTTCAACTAAGTTTTCAGTTTCTTGCTCTTTCTCTTCTCCTTCTGGCATGCCTATGATACGGATGTTGGAACATTTAAAGATGTCCTGGAGGTTCCTAAGCCTCTCCTCATTTTTTTGAATTCTTATTTCTTCATTTTGTTCTGGTTGAATATTTTTTTCTTCCTTCTGTTCCAAACAGTTGATCTGAGTCCTGCTTTCATTCCCTTCACTGTTGGATCCTTGTAGATTTTTCTTTATTTCACATAATGTGACCTTCATTGCTGCCTGGGTCTTTTTTATGCTGTTGAAGTACCCAGTGAGTTCCTGGAGCATCCTGATAACCAGTGTTTTGAACTGTGTATCTGATATGTTGGCTATCTCTTCATTGCTTAGTTGTATTTTTTTCTGGAGCTTTGAACTGTTATTTAATTTGGGCCATTTTTTTTTGTCTCAGTGCACCTGTTAGGTACTAAGGGGTGGAGCCTTAGGTGTTCAAGAGGGCGGGGCAACCCACGTAGCTGCTTTGTGACATTGTATGTGGGGGAGGGTTCCGAGAGGGATCAGTGCCGCTTGCTCCACTCTCTGTTGGTTTTCAGTCACTTCCACCACTGCCCACAAGCAAACTGAGCACTTCTGGTGTTGATTCCCAGATGGGTGGGTTTGTATGTATTCTGGAACCCTGTGGGTCTCTCTAATAAACTCTCCTGTAAGGCTGTGAGTTTCTCCCACTGCTGCTTCAACCCCCACAGGTTTTTCCATCCAGAGGTTTTGAGGCTTTCTTTTTCCGAGCTGGACCCCTTGGTTGTGTGGTCTGACTCACTCCCTAGTTGTTCCTCTCAGTTTATCTGCATGCAAATGTGGGACCACCCAGTCTACAAGCCACTGCCTCACCCAGTCCACAAGCCACCACTTTGCCATGAGTCCTCTCTGCCCCTCCTACTGGTCTAAATGATGTTTCTTCTTTAACTCCTTGGTTGTCAGACTTCCATACAGTTCGATTTTCTTTCAGTTCTGGTTGTTTTTTGTTTTTAAATTTGTTGTTGTCCTTCTTCTGGTTGTGCAAGGAGGCACAGTGTGTGTGACTATGCCTCCATCTTGGCCAGAAGTCAGTTCTGTTAGTGTTTTGTCAAGAAAATGTAAATCTCTGTTTTGAAAGTATAAAATTTTAACTAGAGTTCAAAATTGGTTTTTTTTTGTTTTCATAATTTGGGAAGTACCCGTATTAAACACCCACATATAACTAGATGATCCCTAAGATCAGTTACAGTTCAAAAGAACAGTCATGTTTGAAGGTGCTGGGCTGAACTGCAAACACACACACCAAATGCTACACATATACTTCAAAATCAAAGATTCTTCTGAAATATTGGGAAACAAATTGCACCAAGAAGGACATAAACATAAGCTGCCCTAGCAAAGGGTTTGGGTTATCAAAAAAGTATTTCTCTAATAAACTATTCAACCATTCTCAAACCAATGGGAGGTAGGAACATATTTCTTCTCTGGGTATACAGAGAAATACATTGCAGTCATTAAAAATTTATATATATATGTATAGATAGATAGATATAGATAGAGATACACAAAGTTACACACAGTCACGTGGGAAAATGACCATAATGTTAAATGGAAAGGCAGATTTAAAAACACCTGGAACTTATTTTTTAAAATGTGATAAACACATATGAAGATAGAAAAAAAAAACGTGGAGGTAAAAACATAAAAACTCTAATAGTTGTTTCTGTATGTAATTACATATTTTTCTATGTACTAATTTTTCTATAATTAAAATTCAATTTTTAAACCAAGGAAATAAAAACCTATACTCAGAAAACTACACAACACTGAAGAAAGAAATTAAGGAAGACACAAACAAATGAGAGCATATGCCATGTTCATGGATTGGAAGAATTAACATCATTAAAATGCCCATACTACCCAAAGCAATTTAAAGATTCAATGCAATTCCTATTAAAATACCAATGACATATTTCACAGATTTAGAACAAACATTTCAAAAATTTATATGCAACCATAAATGACCCCGAATAGCCACAGCAATTTCGAGAAAGAAGAACAAAGTAGGAGGATCACCATAGCTGACATCAAACTATACTACAAGGCCACGGTAATCACAACAGTCTGGTACTGGCAAAAGAACAGACACATAGATCAATAGAACAGAATAGAGAGCCCAAAAATAAACCCAAGTCTCTATGGTCAATTACTATTCAACAAAGGGGCAACAAGCATAAAAGGGAGTAAAAATATCCTCTTCAACAAATGGCATTGGGAGATCTGGACAGCTACATGCAAAAAAATGAAACTCAACCACCAACTTACACCATACACAAAAAATAAACTCAAGGTGGATAACAGACTTAAATATAAGTCGTGACACCATAGAAGTCCTAGAGGAGAACATAGGCAGGAAAATCTCAGATATTCCACACAGCAACATTTTCACTGATATGTCCCCTAGAGCAAGGGACATAAAGGAAAGAAGAAACAAATTGGACTTTATCAGAATAAAAAGCTTCTTCACGGCTAAAGAAAACATCAGCAAAATGAAAAGGGAACCAACCATGTGAGAAAACATATTTGCAAATGATACCCTGGACAAAGGTTTGATCTCCAAAATACATTAAGAACTCACACAACTCCACTCCAGGAAGACAAGCAACCCAAATAAAAATGGGCAAAGGACCTGAACATACACTTCTCCAAGGAGGACATACAGAGGGCCTAGAGACATATGAAAGGATGTTCAGCATCACTAGCCATCGGAGAGATGCAAATTAAAACCACAATGAGATACACATCATAACCAAATCAATGGATCTGGCCAACAAGTTTTGGCCAGGTTGTGGAGAAAAGGGAACCCTAGTGCACTGTTGGTGGGAATGCAGACTGGTGCAGCCACTGTAAAAAACAGTATAGAATTTCCTCAAAAAAGTGAAAATGGAACTGCCTTTTGACCCAGCAATTCCACTGCTGGGATTATACCCTAAGCATCCTGAAACACTAATTCAAAAGAACCTATGCACCCTAATGTTCATAGCAGCACAATTTCCAATAGCCAAATTTTAGAAGGAAAATGGTGACAACTGTACTTGAACAATAAATAAATAAATAAATAAATAAATAAATAAATAAATACTCATTTTTACACGCATACATCTTATGTATTTTTTGAGATCAAATATATATATATTATTCAGTAAAAATATATATTATCTTTTTAATATATTTTATTGATTATGCTATTATAGTTGTCCCATTTTCTCCCTTTACTCCCCTCCACCCTGCGCACCCCCTCCCACACACATTCCCCCCATTTAGTTCATGTCCATGTGTCATAAGTTGTTTAGCTTCTACATTTCCCATACTATTCTTGCCCTCCCCCTATTTTCTACCTATTGTCTATGCTACTTATTCTCTATATGTTTTTCCCCCGTCTCCTCCTCCCACTTCCCTGTTGCTAACCCTCCATGTGATCTCCATTTCTGTCATTCTGTTCCTGTTCTAGTTGTTTTCTTAGTTTGCTTAGTTTGCTTTTGTTTTAGGTATGGTTGTTACTAACTGTGAGTTTGATGTCACTGTTCATATTTTTTATCTTCTTTTTCTTAGATAAGTCCCTTTAACATTTCATATAATAAGGGCTTGGTGATGATGAACTCCTTTAACTTGGCCTTGTCTGAGAAGCACTTTATCTCCCCTTCCATTCTAAATGAAAGCTTTACTGGATAGAGCAATCTCGGATGTAGGTCCTTGCCTTTCATGACTTGGAATACTTTCCAGCCCCTTCTTGCCCACAAGGTCTCTTTTGAGAAATCAGCTGACATTCTGATGGAAACTCCTTTGTAGGTAACTGTCCCCTTATCTCTTGCTGCTTCTAGAATTCTCTCCTTCATTTTTACCTTGGGTAATGTAATTATGATGTGCTTTGGTGTGTTCCTCCTTGGGTCCAACCTCTTTGGGACTCTCTGAGCTTCCTGGATTTCCTGGAAGTCTATTTCCCTTGCCAGATTGGGTAAGTTCTCCTTTGTTATTTCTTCAAATAACTTTTCCAGTTGTTTTTCCTCTTCCCTTTCTGGTACCCCTATAATTCAGATGTTGGAACATTTAAAGATGTCCTGGAGGTTCCTAAGCCTCTCCAAATTTTTTTTTGAATTCTTGTTTCTTCATTCTCTTCTGTTTGGTTGTTCCTTTCTTCCTTCTGGTCCCTTCCATTGATTTGAAACCCAGTTTTCTTTCCATCACTATTGATTCCCTATGCATTTTCCTTCATTTCTTATTGTAGCCTGCATTTGTTCATCTAGTTTATGACCAAAGTTAACCAATTCTGTGAGCATACTGATCACCAGTGCTTTGAACTGTGCAACTGATAGGTTGGCTATCTCTTGGTCACTTAAAAAAACTGGCTCTGGGGCTTTTAATTCTTTTGAGCCATCTTTTTTTATTTTTTTTTTCCTTTGGTCTGGTCACGCCTGTTATGTATGAGGGGCAGGGCCTTAGGTGTTCACCAGGGTGGGGCACTCCAGTCGCTGGGTTGTGATGTTGTATGTAGGGGTGGGGTCCGAGAGGGAACAATGGTGCCTGCTTCGCTTTCTCTAGGAGTTCAGTCCCCTTTGCTGCTTCCCACAAGCAAAATGGGCTCTTCTGGTGATGGGTCCTGGGTGGGTGGGCTTATGTACTGTCTTGGACTGTATGGGTTTCCCCAGGGAGCCTCCTATGAGGCTGAGAGAACCTCCCAGCCTCACCTCCCACAGGTGTTTTCAGTTGGTGCCTTTAGGCTTTGTTTCCAGGGGCTGGGTCCCTGGGTTTCACGGTCTGTGTTGCTGCCCGTTTTCACTTAGTTTGCTCACAAATGTGTGGCTGTGGACAGCCAGCTACCTTGTGTACCTCACTGGGTCTGCTCATTGCCTCCCATGCCCAGGGCCTGCCACCGGTCCGTCAGCTGCCCCTGCACTTCTGGGGTCCGCCAACTGCCGTCTGCGCCCTGCGCACCCGCATCTTCCAGCCACCACCTTTTCCTGCTGGGATCCCTCAACCCCTCTCTGTAGGCCTCCAACTCCGCCCCTCCTTACCGGTCTGGATGAATGGTAGTCAGACTTCCATTCGGTTCATTTCTCTCTGTTCTGGTTGGTTTTTGTTTCTAAATTTTTGTTGTCCTTAGTTTTGATTGCGCGAGGAGGCACAGCGCAACTACCTATGCCTCCATCTTGGCCGGAAGTCCCTACTATAATTTTTTATTGTTCAACTACCATTGTCTCTATTTTCCCACCACTCCACCCTGCCCCACCCATTCCCACCTCCCACCCTTGAACGTACTCCCCTTTGGCTTTGTCCATGGGTCCTTTACACATGTCTCTTAATGACCCCTTCCCTTTTTTCCCCTATTGTCCCTTTCTCTCTATCCCTCTGGTTACTGTCAGTTTCTTCTTTATTTCAATGTCTCTGGTTATATTTTGCTTGCTTGTTTGTTTTGTTGCTTAGGTTCCATTTATAGGTGAGATCATATGGTATTTGTTTTCA